>NW_028301615.1:11918030-12221060 GCF_987345545.1 Pholcus phalangioides | reverse complement strand
TCTAATGCAGTGGTTCTTAACTGGCGGTATGGCAACACATTATCCAAGGGGGTGCAGGAAGGTAAATTGTATTGTACTGGGGGTGCGGGATGGAAAAAGGGTGAAGAACCACTGTTTTCTCATGTATTTATGTCATTCGAGTTGCGCTTGTTTAATTTTCTTGCTGGTGTTGCGATCTGTCTTCCATATCACTGCAATTTTCTGTCTGGAGATGACTGCAATTTTTTTTCCTGCGCATTCAATGTTTTTTTTTTTTTATCAGATATCATTTATAGGAATTGGGAAATATAAAAGTTTAAATTTCATAGCATTTTCAGAATTAATTTTTTGAAAGTACTTTTTCCTTGTATTCTAAGGAATTCAAAGATGATTTGTGACAAAATTTCAAAAAAAAAATTTGTGTTCCGTGGTAACCTCATTCGGGAATTGGCTATTGGACAATGATAGGAGTGAACGGCTGTATAATGCACGAGAAGAAATTTTAAAAAAGTAAAACATGAAACAAATTTTGCTGCTGGAAGCAAAAATAGACTGCCTCTTAATTTTTACCATTTGTATATTTTTAATGAGAATAAATAACTTTTAATATAACAATCCAACATCAGAAGAAAATATATAGTATTTTATACAAATATCCAGGAAAACTTGATACTTATATCACCTGTTATGAAAATTCTGTTCTTAGCAGGACATGAAAGAAATTTGCAAAGAAGAACTTTTACAATAAATTTTTTATAGCAGAGTTGTAATAACTAGTGTTGCAAGCATTAACATTTTCAAAACTATAAATAGTTTGAGATATCAGCTCACGAAAGTACCTGAGCTTATATTTTTATTAATACTAGAATAATGAAATTCTACTTGCTGCAATGCTTTTGAAAGAGCTTCTTGTGTTACAGGATGGCCACTTGATGTTTTTGCAGTATCATTTGTAAGAGTATCGATGATTTTTCCACCTCGTTCGAAAAGATCTTGTGGAATACACCGTCCAAGCACTAAAATAGAAGAGAATTATTTTGTAAGGTGAGCACTTGTTATTCCGTTATACAAATTTATATAGATATATATACATATTTAATAAAATTCCACATGCACCCATCTTTCGGGAAAGCTTCGATATCTCCTTGAGATGGGAAGCGGGGTGTGTCCGGTCCTTCAATGTTCAATGTAAGGTGAGCAAGATACTTCAAAATAATCTGCTTGTACAAAAATTTAATTTAAAAAATATTTGGACGCTAAAATCATCTGTTAAAATTAAAACCCCATGCCATGAAAAATTTATTGCTGAAGAAGAAAAAGAAAATTAAACTCTAAATGAAAAGTGTTGATACAAACAAGATGCTCTTAAAATCATAACAAAAAATTCAGAACACTTCAAAAATCATAAAAATTCTACTATGCATGCGTGTAAATGTGATGTTCAAGCACACATGATATTAGTGCATAGAAAAGCATGCATTAACATTCCCATATACTTACATGTTTTTTCCATTGGATGACCACCTATTACATACTTTATCATGTCTGGCAGCACAAGAAATAAAGACAGTAAAATTTATAATAGAATACAATGACATTGAAGAGAGCATATGCATAATGGAAAGGACTGTGATTTACTGCAATAACAAAGCACCTTATATGAACTTTTTAAAAGTGATTTTTCTGGCTCCAGTTGCTTATTCAAAGCTATTGCCTATTTATTTTTTTTTATCTCCGATTGGATTTCTCCAAATTTTTTTTTTCCCCTTGAAGCATATTTATGAGCTCTTTCTGGATAGCGACAATTATCTTAGAATGACATCAGTCAAAGGATATTGCCTGCTTAAACACGCATAAGTCCTGTTTGTGGTGAGATTGCGAATGTATTTTTCTCTTCTTGAAATTGAATCCACTTGACAACTTTTCCCTCGTAGAGAAAAAAGAGGGTACAAAAGTTGCACCTTCTATATTGGTGGATTTATAGGATTGTTCAAACCTCCTTTTCCATAATCCTTCGCATAGTGAATGGAAAAGAACAGTAGCATTGTGTAAATGAATTTGTGATTTTCCCCAGTGTTTTTTCATTTCCACATGTAAACAAGGCTTCAGTCAAGTTTTTCTACAATGGTTTTAATAATGAAACTTATCTGTGGACAAATAATCAGTGACAGCTCATCACAAAAATTCTGGAGGGAGAAAAAATCATTTTGCACTGTATTATGATACGGGCAGGGCCCGATTTCCACATGGGCAAGTTAAGCATCTGCTGTGAACCTCATGATTTTGGGCCCCTAAAATTTAAACATTGTAACAGGCAAGCTGTTGACAAGGATGTACAGTAATACTTTTATTCACCAGATACGTGAGGTTTAAGTTGTATAGAGAGATGAAAACATTTTCAAGGAGTTCGATTTTAACCTTCATGACGAAGGATGGTCAGTTTCCCATGCTAATGTAGACTCTTCTGTATTTATGTAGAATAAAGGAATTTTCCATGTTCACCACTCTGTATACACCTCACTGACCATCACAACATATATTTTTTGACTAACAACATATCTTTGACCCCAGTTGAAGGGGGAGGACTCCACTAATTTTCACTTTGCCTAAGGCCCACTGAAGTCAAAATCATGTCCTGAATGAGAGTAACCTACTATTTCTGTTTATCAAGTTATTTTTTATATTATCTGTATAGAATACAAAAATAATAATGCTATATCAATGCGACATTAACGTTAATACCTAGGTAATTTGTGCAATGAGCCTAACTGATATCTTAACAGTGTTCAAAATCATGATCTGGGTTCAGCAGTTGCCCTTGGCAAACGTTTTTTGCAAATTGTGAAAATTTATACTCTTACTTCAAAAAAAAAAATTCAAATTCAAAAGATGTATTATATTCTAAAAAAAAATGAAGATATATAAGATAAATATTATTTTAATTATACTCTAATTTATAGGATAGAGTAGATTTAAAAAATAGAATATTCATACACATTTTTTCATCTCATCAGGCAATTTGCCTGTTGTGGCTTTTGTATTTGTATTAAAAGATAGAATGAATTTAAAATATAGAAGTTAGATGGCAGCATCAGTGGCAAGATGCATAATAAACTGTATAACAATCACCCTCTTATACAAATACAAATACAACGCCACAACAGGCAAAATGCTCAACGAGGTGGCTGAGAAAAAGATGCCCATAAAAATATGGATGTCATATATTTCAAAAATACAGCAACCCATTTAAAAATGCAATTAACAAAAATTATAAACAATATATACACATGATAAAATATTATACAATGCCCATAAAGAATACTTATGGTTGTGTTGCTTATTCTAAGTATGGATAGTTTCTCGATTTACCCCAACATGTTTGTTTATCGTATTTCTTTTTAAACATGTCAATTGTGTTACAATTTACAACCTCCGGGCGTAAGCTATTCCATTTATTAACAACCCTATTAGAGAAAAATTCCCTGCGACACCATAACCTTGCATTGTCCCTCACCAATCGATACTGGTGTCCCCTTGTAAAAGCAGTCGATTGGCGGTGTACTAAAAGTTCATGGTCCATCCTATCCATTCCATTGAAAATTTTGAACACTTCGATCATATCTCCTCGACACCTGCGTTCATCCAATGTAAACATATTCAAAAAATGAAGTCTCTCTTCATAACTCAAGCCCTGTGTGCCAATAAGGACACACGTAACTCTTCTCTGCACCCCTTCAACCAAGTCTATGTCCCTCTGTAGGTATGGTCTCCAAAACCTTACAGCATACTCCAGTCCAGGACGAATAAGTCTCGAAAAAGCGGAAGAATGACTTTAGGAGAACGTGAAGAGACTTTTTTGAAAATGAGACAAAGCATTCTATTCGCTTTTTTGACCACCGCTGAACAATGTTCAGAAAACCTAAGCCACTCGTCAATGAGAATTCCCAAATCGGTGACCCTAGTTGCATCTGGGATAGTGACACCATTCAACTCGTAAGAGAACCGTGGGTTGTTCGAACCAAAATGAGCGACCATGCACTTATCAACGCTAAACGTCATGCTCCATTCATTTGCCCATGCTGCAATCCTGTTTAGACTGTTCTGGAGTGACTCCCTATCGCTTTGATTCCCGATTACCCCCATTAACTTCACATCATCTGTGAATTTGCTAGTAATCCCATCGATACCCAGATCGAGTTCATCAATAAAAAGTGAAATAAGTATGGGGCCAAGGACACTTCCTTGAGGAACTCCACTTGTGACGTCTGCCCAACCAGAGAATTCCCCGTTCACCATAACTCGTTGCTACCTATCTCTTAACCACGATTCTATCCAATTCAGCAAGTTGCCCCCAATTCCAATCTCGTGTAAACGCTTCAAGAGTTTACCATGTTGGACCCGATCGAATGCCTTCTGGAAATCAAGGTAAACAACATCTACATTTTTGCTTTTACCCAAAGCCTTAGTCACGTTATCATAGAAGCAAAGGAGGTTAGTTACACATGACTTCCCCTTCCTGAACCCATGCTGATTATCCGACAATACATTATTCTCGTCTATCCACTTCACAAACTGCCTTTTGATGATAATTTCCAAAGTTTATCTTTATTTATCCTCTCTTCTCCTCTTATCTCCTCTTTATCCTTTCCGTGTTTCTTTCTACTGAAGCTCTCTCTCTCTCTTGTGAAGGCGCAGGATGAATCATGCAGAAGCAACGCCATCTATAGTTAGATCTCTTCTATAGAAGGTGCTGGGAGAAGAATGTTGGTAGTTAGAAACATATGGGGGTGATCATATGCCCCGTATTTTATGGGGACAATTTTTCTCCAATCAGGACTTCTGAAAATAATATATATATTTTTTGATTTCATCAAATTTATTCGTTGAAAATTAAATTAATCTAATTAAATTAATCCAATGATATTATGTTAGTCTAAAATCTATTTAAAGAATTGAGTTAATGATCACTTCAAATTTTTCAGGGAGGCACAAGCCTTCTTAAGGAGCTGTCCTGCAAATGATGATCTCTCTCTCCCAACTAGTTGAAAGATTTTGGGATGCTTTAATAATTAACTTAACTTAAAGCAGTGATTCTACTGGTGATGTTAACTTCCAGAGGACACTGCAATTAACCAGAGGAATACAGTGCATGAATATAATATAGGTTGATATGTCAAACACATGGGGTGGCAGATCACGTAGGACAAATAGATTTTTTTACTAGAAGCAGGGAAAAGTAAGTTTGGGAGTCAAGAGCATGTTTTTTCAGTCAAGAAAAGAGATCTTGCTCTTTTCAAAGGATTTAAAATTTTGTTGAAGAAATTGTTTTTTTTCCCATTCAGAGTGAACTTTGACTTCCAGAGATTCAAATGAATTATTTTGATCAATATTTTTTAAGGCTTGAACTTGTTTTTGATCTAGTCAACAAAAATTAATTTTAGGATAATATATAATCAATGTTTAACATCTGTACTTACATGAAGACAACCATAATTAATGTGGGCTATTCTATTTTTCTCATAGTTTCTATTTTTTGGACCATACAGAAGCAACACCATCTATAGTTAGATCTCTCCTATGGAAGATGCTGGAGAAGAATGTTGGTAGTTAGAAACATATGGGGGGTGACCATACGCACCATATTTTATGGGGACATAATTTTTCTCCACAATCAGGACTTCTGAAAATAATATATATATTTTTTTATTTCATCAATTTTTTTTATTCTTTCTTTGAAAACATTTCTTTCTTTTTTTAAACATTTTTAGAGTTTTATCAATTTGCTGTAGCAGTTCTCCCCACAAGCTTCAAAATCTTTACACACTACCTCTGTTTCAAAAATTTGCTTGTATCTTCGCATACCTCATTTTTTTAAATCAAAAGTTAGTTAGCTTGATGTTATAGGGTAATATTACAATAAAGGCTGTGGAAATCAGATTTCTGTAGGTGCTGAATGGTTAAATTGTAACAATATTCAACAATGTACAATATCTCACCTGGCAATTGTGAATCATAGAAATTTTCAGCATAATAGACATTTTCTATGGAAGTGTGTAAAATTAAGGGATGAAATGAAATGTTGCATGTATAACCACACAGCTTACTATTACTTAACCGTACATGCACCACATACACATTCCTCGGTAGAATTTCTAAAGAATCTGCAAATGCAGGAACATATTGTGTGAGCATATGTATATACATAGCCCTACCATATTTGTGCTGTCAGAGTTGAACTTATTTCAGGTTCTTGCTGGTGCTGCCATCTGTGCTGCATATTTGGAAGTAAAGATTTTAAATGCTTGAATTTTTTCGTTATGTTAATATCATGTTGATGGTCTGCCTGCTTTCTGAGTAGAGATTTTTTCAAGTGGGAGATTGGCCTCAAAGTTGGAAAATCGTAGAAAACCACCACTATGTCGTCAACAGGGTTGGAACCTGGATCAATGTGGTGAGAGTCCAGCACGATGCCCATATGACCATACAATGGTAACCACACAATACAAAACCAAGAACTTGCTGGAAAATTTCAAATGAGAAAGTGTGGCCACACTCACAGCATAGCCCAACTTATCCCTGCGTGATTTCTGGGACTTTGAGGAAGGAGGTTGGGGGGGGGGGGGGGATGCAATAATTTCAAACAAATGATAATATGAAAACTGTAGTTTTGAAATGTTTTTGCCATGCTGGAAGAGTTATTACCATATTATTCTTATTATTTCCCTACAGGCATGGCACCAGAGACCAGACTTAGACAGGTGCAAAGGGCGCGGTTGTGTCTGGGTAGATAATCGGTTTTCTGGCCCTGGCAGCCCTAAACTTTTAAGTGCCTGAGGGGACACTCGTAATTTTTTCACTGGAGAGCAGGCACTTTTTGTTCATATTTATTGCTGACTGGATTTTTTTATCACCATGAAGAAGTAGTAGCTTTACAGTTGTTCTCGGGTGCCAATGTGAACCAATGGGTGGGCATGAGTACCCATTGACACCCTAGGGTATTGGGAAACTCCTGTTCAGAGGGGACGCAAATCTTTTTTTGCACTGGGCCGCAAAATACTTAAGCCCCTTTCTGCCTTACAGGTATAGAAAATTAACCCCTTCTACACCAGGCAAGGCATAGCTGTAACTTTAGAGAGATAGATGGCTTTTTTTCAGCCCAAGATATCAAGGAAACATTTATTTTCTGGATATTATGCTGAGAGGAACTCGGAAAGAAAAGTCATGGTAGCATGCTTGCCCGGTATGCAAGAGGGCCTGGGTTCGAGTCCCAGTGGACACAAGATGACTTTTCTTTCCGAGTTCACCTCAGTATAACATCCAGAAAATAAATGTTTCCTTGATAGCTGTAACTGTCTAGGATATCAGATCAACTAGCTGAATATTTGATCCGTAGAAATATTCATTAATTGTAATGAATTGAATACAGGATAATATGATAAGCAGTGTGGAGGAACAGAGGAAATTTAATATTTGATTTATATTAATAAAATTTAATAAATTAATATAATTTAATATTTAATTATAATTAATATAATTTCATATTTAATTTATATTAATATAATTTAATAAATTATTGTAATTTAATATTCAATTTATAATTAATAGCAAAGTACAGGGTGATTATAAAAAAACTATCCCGACATATGGGCCCCTAACTATCATACCATTCACAGAAACTGAATGAAATTTTGGCATAAGGTATTTTGATGTATGCGCTCAAGAATGATATGGAAAACAACAGTGTCACTCTAACAGTTACGGTTACAGTGAGAAAATTTCGAAAATATCAAATGGCAACACCAGGTTTTTTGTATTGGAATGCGATCTCCATACTGAAAAACACTAAATAGCGTTGGAATGGCACCTGTAGCACGAAAATCCCTGGAGCTAGGCAAGTAAAAAGTAAAGAGGACTTTGCCGTGCACCAGAGCATTAATGTTTGTTTCATTCGTCACACTGTTTCTTCGACTGAGATCCCAGCCTGATTAGTCCTCCACGAGGTCATGTGGAAAATTTGTGAAACACAATAAAATGCTTTATTTTATGCTGCTTCTCTGTCCTTATTGGTTGTCCTCACTTTTAGCCTATCTACCGCCGGTGATTTTCGAAAATATCAAATGGCAACACCAAGTTTTTTGTATTGGAATGCGATCTCCATTGTGAAAAACCCCAAATAGCATTCGAACAGCAACTGTAGCATGAAAATCACCGGCGGTAGATAGGCTAAAAGTGAGGACAACCAATAAGGACAGAGAAGCAGCATAAAATAAAGCATTTTATTGTGTTTCACAAATTTTCCACATGACCTTGTGGAGGACTAATCAGGCTGGGATCTCAGCCGAAGAAACAGTGTGACGAATGAAACGAACATTAATGCTCTGGTGCACGGCAAAGTCCTCTTTACTTTTTACTTGCCTAGCTCCAGGGATTTTCGTGCTACAGGTGCCATTCCAACGCTATTTAGTGTTTTTCAGTATGGAGATCGCATTCCAATACAAAAAACCTGGTGTTGCCATTTGATATTTTCGAAATTTTCTCACTGTAACCGTAACTGTTAGAGTGACACTGTTGTTTTCCATATCATTCTTGAGCGCATACCTCAAAATACCTTATGCCAACATTTCATTCAGTTTCTGTGAATGGTATGATAGTTAGGGGCCCATATGTCGGGATAGTTTTTTTATAATCACCCCGTACATAGCATTGCACCAAGACGCACGCCCCTGGTGCATAAGGGGTAAATTATGTGGTATGAAAAGTATAGAATTGCTAAAGCAATTACAATGATACCTAGAATAGCTAACTTATGAAATTTTTTTGGCTAACAAAGATTTTTTTTTCACAGTTTTTTGATATGGATGCACACACTAACATAACACAGCCAAATTCTGAGCTGAATTTGCATGCCGATCATCAGAATTACTACTACTATTTTACTGCACACCAACTTCAACTATATTGCTACACAGCAATTTACTACTGTTCGAGTTGGGGTAGAAATGAAGGCATCATCTATCATGGTTGGCTCAGAATCGACAGGAAGAAGAACTTGTATGCTATGTGTTCTTCCCCGGGATCGAACCTGCACAACTGACCGTAGCCTTCATCATGGTAGATGAGCATCTTATCACTGAGAATTACTGTCATTCGAGCCTGGTAAAATTTACATCTGCCTTGGAATCACTTTCCTGATATACCTTCATTTCTCTTTCAGAAAGCTTGTGAATTATGTCATATAAAATGAAAGATTAAGCTAAGAGAAAATGAATTTAAAAAATAAAAACTATATAGACTTAAATGTTTCAAGTGCACACATGCTTTCAATGTAGAAATCTAAGTAATCTGAACATTACTACAGCTTATCTTTCTATCAGTATGTGTGAGACTGAGAATTGAGCTGACCACATCATAAAAATGTGACAATAGTGGGTTCTGTATAGTGTAAAATGAAAGGATCTTCAGTAATCACTTCCTTTTTTAATTTTTCTTCATCCAACTGTGAAGCTGTTCATTCTAGCCTTCCGTCAGTTTGTTTTTTACAATGCTTCTTAGTGTTTTACATAACTTATATTAAATTTTTGGAGGTACCTGGAATGTCACCACAGAAAGCAGCAGGCCTACAATGCTAAAATCTTCAATCATTGCACTTCACTCAAAGTTCAAAAAATATGTGGCAGCACTTATACGAAGCAATACGCAGAAACAAACTTCCAAACTACACGTTTAGGATCACAACATAGACACACACATTCCACATGCAGAAATTTGTTAGAAGTTCTGCAGAGGAATATAGATGAGGTGTGTGTGTGGTTTAGTACAGGGTTCACACACACACACACAAAATTTCCTCAAATAATAATTTCCTTAATTTTCTTAATCAAGGAGATTTTAAACACTTTTTAAGGAGTCATAGTAAACTTCAGAACTTAAACGTTTTACAGCAAAAAAAAAAAC
This sequence comes from Pholcus phalangioides, assembly GCF_987345545.1. Lineage (NCBI taxonomy): Eukaryota > Metazoa > Arthropoda > Arachnida > Araneae > Pholcidae > Pholcus > Pholcus phalangioides. The sequence continues at coordinate 12,211,127 of NW_028301615.1, read as the reverse complement.
AAAAAAAGTGGCATGTATGCAAATGTATTTTGAATCTGCCACACAAATTTTCCCTCTTTTCAAAAATATAGATGTAGAGCAGTTTAGAAACTATCTATATTTTTCTGTTGACCCCAAAGTGTTTTAAAAACCTTCAAGTTTTGGTCAAAAATAAAACATAGCATTTGATTAACATTTTGATTAAAAAGTATTCATAACAGCATCATATTAATTATAAAAATTCTAAGTGATATTCATTTTCCCTTAAATTATTAAAAATAAAAATATCAAAGCTGAAAAAAATTTTCTTTACAAAGCTATTCATATTTGCCGCAACTCTGTATTCACCTCTCGATGAAAGTGAACATATAAATGAGAAATTCTTTAAAATTATTTTCTTTTTTCAATTTTATGAGCATGATTCCTATTGGCTTCTTATTAATTATACTCAAAAAAGAAATTGTTGCAAAATGGGGGAAAATTTTGAGAGAATCAACACGATATTTAGAGAGTTAGCACACGTTATTTCGCAACATTGGCGATTTAACATTCGTGTTTTGGAGAAATTGACAAATTAGCATTCATAATTTGGCAGATCAGCTCTTTCACTCACAGAATGAAAATTTTTTTCATGAAGCATTGGGATTTGACGCAATGACGATCAACCTCAGTAATTTCTGCTGCTTGCAGTGTGGTGACTGTTTTTTTTTTTGGAAATAGGAACCGCCTCACATTTGGGTTTTAAAGTTGGTAGACTAGAATAAACTGTCTTCAGTTGCACGACCACAGATTTTATCTGGGTTTCATGATGAAAAGCCTGATGAGGGACTGATAATTTAAATAAGGGGGCCATGGTTATCCCAATCTGATTTTCTGGGATGAAATAGATCATGGGAACATCCATTCAAAAAAAAGGCAGTCTTTCTCTCCCATCTTTACGCTCGTGAACTTTTCTGGCAACTCTTTAAAGGAGAGACGGGAATTCCTAATTCCATGATAAAATACAGCTCTTTTTTTAAAACGACCCCTTAAAATTTTGGAGAAGTGTGAAATTACTCTTAAAAATTATTTTTTGGGATAGTCCTGAGCATGACTATCTAAGTATGACTATGGAAGACAGGAGGAAGGGAAATGGTGCTGAAGCACAGAGGAATGAAACATGTTCTCTCAAAGAATACGGCACACAGGAAGAAAACTTTTTGGTGTCTTTTTCCAAAATTTCAGTAATTTGAGGACAATGAGCGGGTTGTTGGCAACACTGATATACCCAAAGCAAGTATAAAAGTGTATATTTGAGTTTTTAAGTACACACACACACACACACACACAAATATTTAACATACATACAGTCAAAGCTCACTATCTTGAAACTGATGGGACTGAAAAAAAATTTGAGAGTTTTCGAGAAATAGAGTTTTTTAGTGAGAAAGGCGAGCCAAAAATGGTGAAAAATGAGATTGATTATTATAAATTAAAAAATACTGTACTATATTTTACTACATACTAATGAAATTTATTGGTTAAGTTACACAACCAGTGTTCAATCATACTATATGTGAATAATGTACACTTTACATTTGAATTTTTTTCAAGTTTTCTTTAGTAATGTCCCAATGTTCCGAAATTCATTTTTCAACATTATTCTGAGATTCGTTGAAATTCAAGTAGTTCACCAGATCTGATCTGATTCATCACTGAGGTAATTTGTTCGACACCTATAGCTTTCTTGAAGCAATTTTGAATCATCTGTTGGCTGATTTTTTGCCACGCTGAACAAGTCCTCCACACATGTGGCATCCTCCCCCCCCCCCCCCCCCCCCGTTAATCTAAGTACCTGCCTATGATCAGCAAGCTACATCAATACAATGAATAATCCTTTCTTATCAGTTTCTTTCATCTATGGAGCAAAGCCAGAAAATGAATTTTCGTGTTTTTCTTTTACTATCACTAAGGCTTGGCCTTCGAGATAGAGAGTTTTTCGAAAATTACTTCGAGACAGAGGGGTTGAAATTCATTGGTTTAGTACAGAAAATGCAATGATTTTATTTATTTTTTTTTTTGAGGTATAGAGCTTTTTGAGAAAGAGAGGTTTGACTGTATTGACAACCAAGCGTTATTTGGCGCAGAAAAATATTAAATATAATATCGGAGCAGGATGTTAATTTTGGCGCCTATGTCACAAAAATTACCACTACTGGTAGTAGCACCATTTTCTGGCAGGAATGCTATTTAGAACTTAGCTAACTTCTTTTTTATTTCCATTTCATTGTCAATTTCTTTGACAGCCAACAAAATCTCCTTTTACAGTTTTTCTCAGCATATCAGAAGCAGGTGAGGTCATTGGCCCTACATCCTGGAGCAGGCCTCTAGGCTGGGACCTTTGGAGGGTCCCCCATGCCATCCTTTTCAGGGGCCCCTCTGTAATTTATAGCATGAAAAAACAAAAACATTATGACAATTATCCCGGGTCCCAGGGATAAAGCCCTGTCAGTCTTGCCCTTGTGGGGGCATGGGTGAGGTCACTGGAGTCCAACCAATCAGGTGTCATAACGTCTTAGCTGTGTCAGTTGTCTGCAGATCTGTTCCCACCCGCTACAGGGTGAACTTGAAGTCCCTATAAAGAAATCCCCCCCCCATCCCTGACACCTCTTTTATTTTTTTATTTTTCTCCCTTTTATAGGGAACTTCTTTCAACATCAAGTACAACTAATTATCAACCTCAGCAGGAAGTATTCCAGAGTGGGGAAAAATGAATGAATTTTTTTACAAACAGCTAGGAGGGTTTTAAAGAGTTTTGAGGGCCCTAAGAAAGAAAAATGAAAATTAATAACTTTTTAAGGAGTCTTTAAGCACCGCACGAACTCTGTAGTAGTACCTGGATTGAGTTTAATTAAGGGGTCATTCAAGTATTACGTCAGCATCGAGGGGAGGGTTTGGATTTGCTGACTTTTGATGACAAGGGGGAAGGGGGTTTTAAGGTTGCTTATGTCATCAACCACCCTTTTTGAAGATATGAAATATTCTAAGCTGCTGACGAAATTTTGCTGACAATGGGGGGGAGGGGTCAAAAATGGCTAAAAATCTGCTTACGTAATACTTGAACGGCCCCTAATGACTGGAACAAATTATTTTGTTTAGCCAAGGTATCATTGTACATAGGAAGAAGAGTGAAGTACTGTTTTCAATGCATAATGCATGTTTGTTAATTAATTTTAATATCAGTAGAGAGTAACTTACTTTTAACATGCATTTTACTTTTGGATTTGACTAGCATCTACTTTGATGAAATTGGATTTCTGAATTGAATTCAAATGTTTAGGAAATGTACTTAGGAATGTTATATTAATAGTGCTTTAGAATTAGAAATAAATAAGTATATAAATTTTTAAAATTTTGAGATAAATTTTAATTGATTTTTGCTATCAAAGTAAGGTCTCTAGAGAAATAATTCTAGATAAGAAGATAAAATCTGTTAAAATCAATGATTTTTTCTAGTCCTGATTGTAGTATTTTAAAGGAATGATCATGATTGAAAATACATTTTTGTCATGAAGCAAATTAAATTGCTTTTTAAAGCGGGGGGGGGGGGGGGGGGAAAGTCCATCTTTTTCCACAAAAAAAAAAAATAGATAAGTATTATAATTGAACTGTGAAATTTAAACATATTTCTACTTACATGGTTTGCTCTTCATATATATTGAAGCGCATGTGCCACTTTCAACCAGTTCCTTGACAGACTAAAAGAGAATGCTTTTATCAGATACATAAGGAATTACATTTTATTTAGTTAAAAAGTTAAGATATTTATGAAGTACAAAGTGCTTCAGAAAGCAATTTGTTTCCCCTTTTATAACAATCAAAATAAGTAAACAAAACAATTTTTACAAGTACTTGAGAATACAGCGAAACCCCTTTATTGCGGACATTTGGGGACAAAAAACATTTGTCCATAAAAGAGGAATGACCATATCAGAAAGAGGGGAGGGGCTCCCATTGATACTGTAAAATACAGTACCAACAATAACTGAAATTATTCTTTATTCGAAAATGAACAAAGTTCTGATAATATAAATATGTTTATTTAATTATATAAAATATGTTATTTGAAGTCATGACAGTATATAATTATTACACAGATAGGCAATTAAAATTGCAAGAGAAATGTTATACGAAGTTTAAATACTGAATTGACATCTTTTTAAAAAAACTGATCAATCATTGTTTGGTAGGTTTTGCTGAGTATTTGAACGCCTTCTCTCAAAACCTATTTTTTAGGTGTGAGACTGAATCCAATGCCTTTCTGTCATTGTGTTCACAGGAAAATGTATTTATTCCGTCCAGTACGTTAAAAACATCTGAATAGTTTTTGATACTGCTTTCTTGCTCTTCGCACATTCTACTTCTTACATATGTCTTCTTCTTCAGATGACTATGATATTGAAAATTTCTTAACAATGTCGGATATTTTGGTGGTATGATCTTCTATATTTTCACATTGTCATCTATAGAAGCATAATGTTCCACCAATATCATAAATCACTGTATTCAATGGCATCAGTTATTTTCTCTTAGTGGTAGAGAGAGCGACATTTATTAGAGCTAGCCATATTAAGCAACATGGAATCATGTGCAAAATATATGAGCACAACCAGCAATGTGTGAGATAATAGTATTTAAACTGACATCAGAGTCGCCAAACATTAACAAACTTCAAACCAAAACTTCATTCAAAAGTAGTCAAAATTTTGATTAAATATTAGAACTAGTGCTGCCATCTAGTGAACATAGTTTGAACCAAAACTACAACTGTTGGTGTCTTTATAGGAGTTTTAGTATAATGGAACAAATGATGGAATGGATTACTAGAGCTGGTCATATTAACTCCTTAACTGTCGACCAAATCTTACACGATCTGCTCGCCAGTGGCACCCTTTTTTTATCACAAACAGTAATATAAAGAGACATATAAATTATAAGACATATAAAAAATATGCCTGCGGCAGTTAATGCATAGACTTCATAAGGCGTATATATATATGCCTGTGGAAGTTAAGCAGCATGGAATCATATGTAAAATATAAGAGCACAACCAGCAATGAGCGTGCGTGTGTGATAATAGATTCCAAACTGACATCAGAATTGCCAAACATTAGCAAACTTCAAACCAAAATTTTACTCAAAAGTTACCAAAAAGTAGATTAAATATTAGAACCGGTGCTGCCATCTAGTGATGGCTATAGTACTGCAACTATAGGTGTCCCCCACGGGAGTTTCAGCATCATGAAAATGGTGTCTGTGACTGTCTGAGGGTGACCATTAAGCAGGGGTTTGAAAAAAATAAATTACACTGCTGGCCACCGTAAATGCAACACCCTGAAGGAAGCATGCAAATAATATGAAATTTACAACATGCATTAGCGGAGGTGAGATATGCAAATGATTAGAATTTCAGCGCAGACGCACATCACGCGCGCCTGTGGCGCCACTTCAAAGCGCTATTTAAGGCTTGGAGATTTCGACGATTTGAAGTACGGCAATTGTGTTTTTCTTGTGGTTTTTTCAAAAAAACGATCAATTATGCCTCGTAGAAAACAGCGATCATCTTTTGATCAAGTACACGAGTTCGACAGAGGAAGGATAGTGGCCTACCGAGATTGTGGATTATCTTTCAGGGAAATCGGTAGTCGTGTTGGACGAAACCAAACAACTGTAATGCGGATATGTCATCGGTGGATGCAGGAGGGTACGACGGACCGACGTGTTCGATCGCATCCACCTCAGTGCACCACTTGACGTGATGACAGGCGTATTGTGCGTATGGCAGTGACGGATCGCTCAGCCACATCACGAACCATAGCACAGCACATTCAGTCTGTACCGCATCATCCAGTGTCTGCGCATACCATTCGACGCCATTTACAGCAGAGTGGTCTGTCCGCAAGACGTCCATTGCTTGCGTCGGATTCGAGTGTGGAGACACCGTGGAGAGAGGATGCTGAACAGCTGCGTTATGCACTGCCACACTGGTCCTGCACCACACTCCTCTAGTACGCATTGCCGGTACTTTAAAAAGCCAGCGCTACATCTCCGAGGTGTTGGAGCCAGTTGTCCTTCCTTACCTTCAGGGCTTGAACCCTGACCACACGTGGCACGCATTGTCCAAAGGTTCTTCGTCAATCGCCAGATTGAATTGCTTCCCTGGCCAGCTCGCTCTCCGGATCTTTCGCCGATAGAAAACATGTGGTCCATGGTTGCTCAACGATTGACCCAGATTACATCCCCAGCTGCCACACCAGATCAACTTTGGCAACGCGTGGAAGCTGCTTGGTCTGCTGTACCCCAAGAACACATCCAAAGTCTCTTTGAATCAATGCCGAGGCATGTGGCAGCGGTGATCTCCAACAATGGCGGCTACTCTGGCTACTGATTTTGGCAGGAACCACACTTCACAGAAGTCTATAAATTTAATCATTTGATGCTTGGTCAACATGTTATCTACAAAATAAATATTGTTGCGATATCTCTTGTCTTTCTTGGTGTTGCAATTTGGGTGGCCAGCAGTGTATTTAAATAGGTTTTTTGCCCAGAAATTTTCATTTGGCCATAAAACAGGGGTGACCATTAAGAGAGGTTCTACTGTGATAATTTTTGGGAATTTAAAAGTAAAGTAAAATTTTTCATAACAGTTGTAGCATTACCATTAGGCCTTCCACGGAAATAGTCCTTAAAAATCTAGTCATTTTTTTATAACTTTTATTTTATTCTCTTCTCTTTATTTTGTCCCTGGGATCCATCCGCGAAATTGATTGCTGCCGATCGAGCGTCTGATCAGGCTATCAGTCAAACTACTTTTTTTTTTTTGGATAGACCAGGGTTTTTGGATACGTTACACAGTCAACCTTGATTTATAGCTGAATAAAAATTCCTTAAGAAGAAACCTAGTTAATAATATGACCCTAGTTAATAATATATCTCAGTATGAGTAATTAATAGAGAGAACGATTGGAATCTGCTTTAAAAAAAAAGATAATTATGATAAGAACCAGTCTGTCAAGAAGGACGTTTTATCTACTTGGAGGTCATTTCCCTCAACTTTTAGGGTTTTTCTTGTTTCACCGGGTATATTTTTTTCATAGTGCATAAATGCATTTTTAAAAAGCATTTTCTATCAGTTGTTAGGTTATAAAAATCTTAGCCCTAATCACACCCATTGTATTGAACTGAATATTATTATGATGTTATTTATTATATAGAAACTTTAAATAAAAAGGAACAAAGGTACTTTGATTAGAACTACAGTAATTTCTATTAAATAAACAGCACTCAGAGAAGTAACTGGTGAAGTAAGAAAAGTTTCAATAGAAATGCAGCAGTTTTGTATTGTTCCAGATAATTTCTCACAAGTCTTTGAAATAAGCAGAGAGGAACCAATTTGCAGGACGTTACAGATTTATTTTTACAGAAAACAGCTATTTACAAGAGCAAACTACAAATATGAATCTCCCATTCAGGATCAAGTTTCAACAACTCTGACTGTTTTTATAGATACGACGGGAAAAAAATCTAGAATTCTTCTATAGTTCTGATTTTGCAGCGCCACAGTCTGGAGACCTTCTAGATGAATCCAGGAGCTTCAAGCATATCTTGACATTTCTGGTTTGGCAACAGGAGATTATTGTCCCGAGGAGTTCTTCAAAAATTGTGGAAAGACCAAATTTTTGTAACACTGCTATCTTTTTAAAAATTGTTTGTCCCAAAAATTCAATCTTTAAGTCGGTGGGTTGCACTTTGTCATTCACTGTGAGAAGGAGCCAGTCTATTTAGATGGACCACCTTGCATTTTGACGATGAAGCCTTTTTGAATACGAATCACCACATCATCCAGTTTTTTCACGACTCTGTAGGGTCCTTCCCGAGGTGCATGGAGTTTCGGTCAGAGTCCTTCCCGTTGCTTCAGGATCCAGAGCCAGACAAGGTATCCTTCCTCGAAGTCATGAGAAGTGACCCTCGCATCGTACTGTTCTTCATCTCCTCGAAGCTGATGTTGGTCCGGTCTTTGGTGATTCAACGATCTTATCCCATAAGCACCTGCAATGAATAGAATTCAGCACTCTCGTGGGCGGTTCTCAGTAATGGTCCCAAGACGTCCCTGGCGATTCCCTCGAATGGCGCTCCAATATTGGGGTGTTGAAGACAGGTCTGGGTGCACCTTTGAGGATTTTTGTTAAAGGCACAGGCATTGCAATTTTTGCATCATTCTTCCACATCTGTCCTGGATTTGTCCCAACGGAATCGTTCACAGACCTTCTGGAAAGTCTTAATCATGCAGAAATGTCCACTGGTTGAGCTTCCATGCAATTCTTTTAATACTTCTTTCACACGACTCTTTGACAGGACGAGTTGCCACCAGAACGTCTTTCCATTCTCCGACTCCCATTTGCGGCACAGCACACTATCTCTCGTCCCCAGGAAGTCCATAGAACTCAGTACCTTTTGGTTGTCAGACTGGAAGAGGCGACGTCTTGCCACGCTGGTTTATTCCCGGTGGATTCCTTCAAGTCCATTATCAGTCGTATGTCTGGATCTTCTAGCTCGGCCTTCTGAGTGTTGTTGCTCCAAGGATCATGACTTGACTTGAGATGTTATCTGTCTCATGACAGGGTTCGCCGGCCCGTACTTTTCTTCAGCCTTGGCGCAATAACGATGGTTCTGTGGACCCGGTCTTTTTGTCAGAGCGTCGGCATTTCTATGCGATTTTTTTTCTGAGGCTGGATCTCCCCTTTATGCCAACAGGGATGAACCCTTTTACAGCCTCCGAAATGGGCATCACTTTCTGTGGAAGAAATTTGTTACAACCACATCCAAGTAGGGCAATGTTTTCCCTCAGCGCGTGTGCAGCTGGTCATTTCTCATGTCAAAGGAAAATCCATGTTTCCTCAGGAAGTCCAGTCTGATGATACACGGGTTTTTTATGCTGGCCATGAAGACGGTGTGTCGGTAAACAATCGTGGCAAACTTCACAGACACTTCCAATTTTCCGCACACAATCATTTTCTCTCCCGTGACTGTTTGCAGCGTCAACAATGGTGGTATATAGAGAAGTCGTTGCTGGAATTTTTGTGCCAGGTTAGTCATGACAATGCTCATGTTGGCTCCGATGTCGATTACCATTCTACATGGAAGTCCGTCAATTTCACCTCTCATGTAGAGTCCATGGTCTCCACCATGCAGCTGTGAGATGTGGTATACTCGGCATGGCACATCTCCCATACCAGCAGCCGCGATTGAGCATGCACTCCACAGGTGGCCTTTTTCAGGGCTTTTCCAGCACACCAGTGACTTGTCTCTCTGGTTCCCATGATCATTTCTGGCACTCTTCAGGAGTTCTTTCAATTCTCTGATGATGTCTGTCATAGAGTCCTCCACAACAGCACCGCTGACCATTCGTCTGTCTCTCATCGAAGTTTGCAGGGCTGCTTCGAATTTCATAGCATAGACAAAAGCACTTCTCATGTCCTTGTATTCGCTCAGATGCAACACTTGCTGGATGTCGCTGTCTTCGACAGAGTCGACGAAGCACTGCAGGGTCAGTCCATTTCTGATGTCCGGCGGCCAATCGGGATAAGCCAAAAGCAAGAGCCTTTCGATGTCCATAGCCAGTTCTTGTAACGTTTCACCAGCCTTCTGCTGCCTAGTCTTACGTTGCGGCCGGTGAAAGTCCTTGAGATAATTTTCTCTGGACCTCAGCTCAAATGCGTGCATCAGGGCTGGATAGCTGGATCGGTCCTCGGTAGCAAGCAGCTAAAGCACTTCTGCAACTTCCCCTTGGAGTGCGGTGGCTAGGTGGAAGGTTTTGTGTGAGAACACAGTCCCATCTGTTCGTAGAGGCGATCATCTCAAACTGAGCCCTGTAGATTGCCCACGATGTCCTTCCGTTGCATGTTGAGGGCTTGATTTTCAGTCGACTGACATCAGCTATGGCTGGCAGGACCTGGCGAGCGTCCGTGGAAAATGTAGGTTCCTGAATTTTTTTCTCGAGTTCCAGTACCCTTTTTGAGATCTTATCGTCAACAGCATTCACCTGCACAGTGATGGAATTCATTTCTTTGGAGAGTTCTTTTACGATGTCAACTATTCCATCCATTCTGCTTTCATCGACAGTGATGTCTCCCTTTACTCCGGCAATCGATGTGGCGATTTCCTCTTTCATTACAGATATTGTTGCATTGACATCTGAGCTCGTCAACTCTATCTTATCATTCACTGTGGCAACGTCTCCCTTGACTTCAGCAATGGACGTGTTGACAATGGTGGCAGATTTGTTCATCTCTTCCATGATGGCCAATATCATCTGGCCCATAATGCTCATCAACTGGTTCAGCTGTTCTCGCATCTCGTCCATTGCCATGCCTCTTGTTTTTACCATTCAAGTCGAATTAGCCCACTTCTGACACCAAATTGTTCCAGATAATTCCTCACAAGTCCTTGAAATAAGCAGAGGAACCAATTTTCAGGATGTTACAGATTTATTTTTGCAGAAAACAGCTACTTACAAGAGCAAACTACAAATATGAATCTCCCATTCAGGATCAAGTCTCAACAACTCTGACTGTTTTTATAGATACAACGAAAATTTTTTAGAATTCTTCTATAGTTCCAGTTTTGTGATGCCACCGTCTGGAGACCTTCTAGATAAATCCAGAAGTTTTGAGCATATCTTGATATTTCTGGTTTGACAACAGGAGATTATTGTCCTGAGAGGTTCTTCAAAAATTGTAGAAAGACCCCCCCCCCCCCAAAGCAGAATGTTTAGCACTGTTTGGCGAGGATCCTTTAGCTGACTGGAAATGTTCTGCGGTAAAAATCCCCAAACATATAATAGTGTTTTTTTGCACTTTTTCTTAAAATTCTTCCAAATTGTTTTGCAGTAGCGTTAATTGTTCTGCGACGTGCGTCGCAGATTTTAGCACATTCTTCTTTGGGGGAAAGACCTAATTTTCATAACAGTATATACCATACATAGTTTACATTCAAGAATTTAAAAGTGCATAATTTGAATCGAACAAAATTTTGCACATCCAAGTGACCTGTAGAGTTTTCTTCGAGAATTTTATAATATTACTGGTCAACATTGGATATTATCTAAGAGTGAAAACTTGAATCCACTGAAATTATACACAAACACTTTCAATTATAATTCATCAACATCTCTTCAATAGAAAATGTCAGAAAAAATGTTATTGAATGTACAGTGACCTTGAATTAGCTTTTCTTTCAAACTGAGCACAATTCAGGTCTATCACTATAGGCAATTTACTATACGAAATGAGTTGTGCAGGAAGTGTAAGTATGTGTATCCACTGGTGTATGCAAAGAGAGGGTTTTGGGCCAAAATTATAAAGTTATTTTGCAGGAAAAACGTAAACCCCCCTCAGAAGGTAAAAAAATCTCAAACCCCCACCCCTTGAGAAAATTCTGTGTACACCTGTGTGTACCTAACGGTCTGAGCGCGTATCTAGTGGTGCGTCTGATTTTTCAGTACTGCCATCTAATATTTCAGGAGTGAAGTGTAATGATTGATTATTTGTACTGTTTGTATGCCTGTTGCTCTCTGTGGCGATACTTTTTAACGGAGAGATCGGCTCGCATTCATGCCTTGAAGTTGTGAACCACAGAAAACTAACTTCAGCCGACCACCACTGTGGCGACAGTGGGGCTTGAATCCGGACCCTAGTGATGCGAGTCCATCACCATGCCCACTCGACCACAACAGTGCACCTTGAATTAACTGCAAGATCCTAAATAAGTTGTGCAAAACTTTATTACAGAAAAATATGAACTCTACCCCCAGGATAACCACTGCATGTAAACATGGATTCGATGATTTCAACCTCCTCAGAGATTGATTCAAAGTATAAATGGTCAATTTATGCTTACTAAATTCATATTGGCATTATATTTGCATATCAGCTTGTCCTTGAAAGATTCAATATTAGGCTTGGAGGAGGCCACAATGAACGTTTCATTAGGACAATGGGAAACACAGACCTGCGTGAACAAAAGAAAAATAAAAGATTAAAAGCCTGAATTCCCATGGCATACATGATATTTCTGAGTTTGTGATCAAAGACGAATGCAAACTAAATGTTAAAAACAAAAACATATTTTGAAATTTTCAGAAATTTTACATCAATAATTCTTGCCCAACAACGGATTTATTACAATGCATTTGGTATATCTTATATTACACTGTTATTTCATGCATATGGTATAAAATAATTATTTTAAAGTAGCAGAAATGTCAGTGCTGCACAGAAACTTGGAACATCAGTGACAAATCATTGTGAAAGGTTAAACATGTTTAAAATGTTTCCGCTGCTATTTTGTTTTCTGCTACTATAAAATAATTATTTCATACCATATGCATGAAATAATAGTGTAGTATAAGATGCCAAATGCATTGAAATAAATCTGTTGCTCAAATAGAAGATATCTCATGAATAAAATTACCTGAGGAGTAGGACAACCTTTTAAAATTACTGATGGGTTAGCACATTCGAGAATGTTGAAAAAGTACAAATGAGGCTTTGAGCTGAAAAAAATAAAAGGCAGTACATTATGAAGTATAGCCTATTATTATCATTTACTATGGAGTACATTATTCTTTTACTCTAGTGTAAAGTCTATCTACAAACATATGAAATTCAATTAAGAAATAAAAAAATAAATTTCTGGTAAACAATGCAGATACATGATGGAATAATTTTACTTTGACTAACTGGTTGTTTCATACTGAAATTTATATATAGTAAAACCTTTTCATATCTAAAACAACTAAGATAATTTTTTATATGCATATTCAGACACACGTGAACAAGCATAGCACCATCTGTAGAGAAGTAGTGCGAATAACTTGTCATCTAATTTTGCTTAATTCATGTAAAACTGCATAAATGAAGTAAGCAAATTGCATAACAGTTATTTACATGTGTTTACAAGCAGCAATTTGATGGAACGTGACCTATAAATAGAGAGAGAGCAATCTACATATCAAACCCTGTATTCAGTCAAATTGTGAATGAAAACCAGTTTCCCACTTGAAAAAGTCTCTCCACACAGAACAGGCAGACCTTCAACATGATACTCTCACAACATGAAAATTCAGACATCAGCTACTTTCACTTCCAATATGTAAGGCAGATGGCGACACCACAAGAACATGAAACACACACACACACACAAGTAATCATAAATACGTTAGAGCAATACAACATATTCCACCATCCACCAATTTGTTAGAAATTCCCCAAAGAAATGTTTACGAGGTGCATGTAGTCAAGTTCTAGCAGTAGTAGTACATATGCACATGGCTTAACTACTACTAAACCACACAGTGCCTCGTCCATATCCCTCTGCAGAACTTCTAATGAATTGGTACATGTTAGAATGTGTGTGTCAATGTTGTGTACCTAATGTGAAGCTTTTTTCTGTGTAATGCTTGTTATAGTGCTGCCATCTACTACATATTTTTCAAATTATGAGTGAAGTGCAATGTTTGAAGATTTTGCCGTTGTAGGCCTGTTGCTCTCTGTAGCGAGACTTTTTAAGAGAGCGAGATCGGCTTGCATTTGCACCTCGAAGTTGGGAACCCACATGACTTGACCAACATACAAAGTCTGGGTACTTCACAAAGTGGCCAGTTTAGCTATGCATTAGCTAAACTCAAAATACTAGCCAGTAGGTCAAGTGGCCAAGTTAGCCATTTTGCTAATTGCTGAGACTTCAGATATTGGTAGATTTTCTAGAAAAAAGAAATACAATAAATGTGTATTTAAATCTTACATAAATTTGTTGATGCCACATATATTTCCCTGACTATCTGTAGGGTATACCAGTTTATTAGGATCACCATACCGAAAGCCTGAAATATATAGAGAAAATTACATTATATTAGGCTAATTATATTATTGGATACAAGCCATTAGAAAAATTAAGCTCTTTTTATTTGATTTTCAAGTTAATTCCATAAGACACTGGAATGTTACTATTAATAGATAAAGTTTGAATAAATTAAAAAAAAAGTAGACAGCATACTGCTCAAAATGATAAAAAAAATGAAATTTTGATTAAAATTCATGCACAGTCGAGTGTATTTGTGACAATTTTGAATTTTGCACTGAAAAACCAACCCTCCTCAATGAAAGTTTAATATTTAAAAAAATACTCACATTCTGAAGGGTGTCTAGGATCTTTGTACTAATAATATGAATATTTTAAGTGTACATTTAGTACATAAAGAATAAAATAGTGTTTGTCCCAAGTTAAGAGCGGGTACCCAAGTTAACTTGGGGCAGTTAATTTTTGTGTGTTGTATCATATTTAATTGCCTTAGTTTAAACTTGGGACAGGTAAAATATTAAAAAAAAAAAAAATCCCAAGACAATACCAGACTAAAAACAGTTCAGAAATTTTATTTATTGTAAATAATGTCACAATCTTATGACAAAATCCCAGAGTAAGAAAATATCATGCATCACAGAACACATTAAAACGCAGAAGTAAGAGAACAAATGAACTAAGGAAGTGGAAAACTTAGAAAAACTTCAAAAACATTAATGTGAGTAGCACATGCATGTGAACAAATGAATCTTTTTCCCTTCATATCAAAACACAACAGTCTAGTTGATGCAAAAAATTAGGGTATATAACATTCCATAGTCTGATGGCATACTCACCAAAATAAGCAATAACTGCCCATCCAGAAATAAATGATAGAAACACAAACAAGCAAAGGATATCTGTACAGCTCCTAAAATAATTTTTCATGGTTAATAGATCATCATCTATTCAAATATTACATAAAAATCTCAAGGTTTGTTATTGAGAAAAACCTTGATCCCCTTGAAAAATATCAGCAAGTAAAATTTTTTAACATCAATAACCTTATACAATGAATGTTTTATTAGCACTGTAACAGCTGACAATAACTGTCAGAACTAATAATCTTGACCCAAAGTTAAACTTATTATAACATCTTTGTCAACTTCAGGGAATGTACCAGCAAACCTCTTGTTTATCCCTTATCGATCACAGATGAGATATCTCGTCCAAAAACAAATGGAAAAAATTAATTAGAGCTCTTCCTTTTTTAAAAAGTCTTTTCTCATCATTGCAAAGCTTCATTGTAACCCTATGAATGGAATTTGTTTAGTTTTTCATACATATATTTTTTCATAATTCTTATATTCACCAATATGATTCAAAGTAAAAATTTTATTTTACATATATTTTTGAGTGATCATTATAATTAACTGAAGGTATTTATTATCTGAGATGACTTCAGACCAATAACTTCTGATTGATAAGAAAATGAAATTTTGGGAATTAAGTATGTATGTATGGTCTTAAGTATTACATAACATAGTATATTAGACATATAAAATGTTTTTTTTCACCTCAAGCAACTTAATAATTTTTATTTCATCTTTGACAGTTAAAACTTGGTTTATGTGGGCAGTTTTTCCCAAAAAATTAAGAATACGTCACATGGGAAAGAGACAAATTTCTGTGATAATCCTCAGACAAACTGAAATTTGTATTGAAAGTGAAGCAAGGGCCATGCAATTAGCCATGCTTGTAAAAATTCTGATTGGTTAGTTTCTCTTATCCCAGACATGCCAAAATTGGCCTGAAGCTTGCCAGTAGTGATGAACGTTTAGCTTTGCCATGGGGGGGGGGGGGGGGGAATCCAGAAAAACAAAATCACAGTATAATAAAAAAAATTACTTAAAAATTTATTTTTTAATTTCTAATTGAAAGTTGATTTAAATATGGCACCTCATAAGCACTGGAACATAGAGAGCTCAGGACACATGCTCTCCCCCCCCCCCCCAAAGCAACTTTGCAAGCTCGACATGAATATTCAATACAATCCAGACCCGCATACGCCTTTGTGGGTTGTATAAACAGACAACTAGCAATCTCAGACCCCCTTCCCGTAGTAGCTCTAATACAAGCTACTACGCCACCTACAACAAAAAATCTTTTCAGGCACAAGTTCTGACAACTTGAACATGCACTATGCAAATGAAGTCGGTCCCAGACCTACCACGCTGAACCACTTAAAAACCAGTTTTTAGTCGACATAGCAGGGGGCAATTTTGACGGAAAACACATTTTTGCATGTTTGGGCATCAAGTAGAGCAAAGGGTTTGAACCAGTCTTTATAGATTGCCTTCCACATACTGACAAACCAAATCAGCTCCAAGTCTGTCTTCTCTCGAACTCTCTCACATGCATATACAAATTCATCATTATGGAAAAGATTGATGAGATTTGAAAATAAAAATAAGTAGCCTAAAATGCCACAAGAAACTAAGACCCAATTTTTTTAAAAACAAATTTTCTTAGTATCAAGAATATCTCCTATAGCTCCGTAGTTTGTTGCGGCCATCTGCAGAAACTATAGACAATCTGAAGCAGTTTTCAACTCTGCTTATCCTCATTTTCCATTCTCATTGCCTTCTATATGAGGCATCACTGTTCCTGCACACTGACAACAAACCTTATGTGTCGATAGGCCTTCTGTCAAATTATCTGATTCAGATTTATCCCTCATCAAGAGTATTATCTCTATATTAGGAAAGAGGCAAAAGAAACAGTTTTGTGGTTCTCCTCGAATTTACTCTTTTCATTCTCTCCAGTGGCGGATTAAAGTTGGTCGCGGCCCCAGGCGCAAAAGAAAATATTATGCCCTTAAATTAGAAAAAATTTGAAGTTTGAGTTTTTTGGGCCCCTTTAGAAGTTGGGGCTCTGGGCGCATGCCTGGTGCACCCACTGTTAAATCCTCCTCGGATTCTCTCCCCCATTTCCATTCTCATTTTTTTAAACTGCCCTTTTGAATCACTCTTTAAACCCAAAGCACTGAGGAAACTTGCTCACTAAAAGTGACAGAATTCCAGTACAATTAGCACTGTACCAAACAAAATGTATAAATTTGATAATTAAATGCAGACTCTTGCTAAAAGCAGTTTGTTATAAATGGGTCCAACTGTACCAGATAAGATCTCTGATCCAGTGACCCGTTTCATTTGAAAGAGATAAATAAGCTCATTATATAGATGTTTTAATGTACTAAATAAAAGTTCTCCTGAAAAAAACATTAGCACATTCCCCAGGCTAGATAGAGCCCAGTTAGCCGCCCTCACAAGGGTTGTGTTGACGTGGCTCTAGCACGAGACAATCCTTATCAGTTTTTCTTCATTTTCACCATAAACTTGCTGTTGAGGGACCGTGAAGAATCTAACCAAAGATTCCAGCATGGAGGCTCTATAGCAAGATGTGGGGGGGGGGAAAGAACTTTATAAGGCAATTGCTCTTTAATAATTTATGATATAATGAATTTATATGATAGATTCTCACCCAGGGGCTCCACTCTAGAATGTAAGGAGGGGCCATGATAACAATTAACGAAACCACAGCTGTTAGTGAAAACAGTGAATGGCACCACTATTCTGCAAGTACAGTCGATTCCCGTTTTAACAAATACCGTTACAATAAAAATCTTGTTTTAACAAAAACTTTTCAAAAACTCCAAATGAGTTTACATTAGCATAATGTAAAAATCTGGAAGTCCTTTATAAAGAAATTTTGTTACAACCAAGTGAGTTCTGCGATCCCTTGGAGTTCGTTATAACAGGATTCAACTTTATATCTTAAACAATTTTTGGCTGTCAACTCTTGAATAAAATAATCATAAGGGAAAACTAAACTGATTAAATAAATTAAGGTATTTCATGAGGGTGTTTTATACTAACCAGGCTTAATACTTAATAAGATCTCTGATCCCATGACCCACACTCAAGAGAGCTCCTTAAACAGATGTTCTAATCTGTTAAATAAGTTCTAGTATAAGAATATTAGTATAACTTTAGCCCCCTCCTCCAAGCTAGATATCATGCCCCCCACACACATTAGATCCTGGCCCCTCACCGAGATCTTTGATAGGATTTTCTATAGCAAGTTTATAGTGTAAAAAAACAAAAATGATATTTGTTCCAGGGGAGGGCCTAGGCAGGAGCCCTGTCAGCCTTGGTCTGGGGGGCATGCTAGGAAGAGCCCTGTCAGTTGCCTTCTCGTAAGGCGGACCCATGGCCCTCACAAAAGTTGGGCTGCAGCTCAAGACAACCCTCAGCATTTTTTGTTTTTCACACTATAAATTCCCTCTTGAGGGCAGTGAAGAATCTGGTCCGATCAGATTCCCCGCCCCCCATGGGGGCTCTGCTGAAAGTGGTGTATGTGTGTAGGGGGGCACAACTACGGTTCAAAGAAAACTCAAAACTAAGGCATCAATTCAAACATTATACCTTTTTTTCACAGGGCCTTTGATGTCTGGATCATAGGTGAATTTACCTAATAGAAATGGGAAATTAAAAAATTCACGTACATTAGTAGTAACATTAATAAATAAGCGATAATCGTTTCTTTTACAGTAAATGCTTGAATAAATAGTGAAGAATTGAAAACAATGTAAAATAAAACAAAATGTTAACCTTGTTGAATGGATGTTGATGAAGTAACAGGTGTCGAACTCATCTTTATTTTCCTAATTAGTGGGGAGGGGGCTTAACTCATGTGTCAACAGCTTTAAATATGGAAATATCCCTCGAGTGCGATCCAAATATAAAGTTGGCACATGATTGATTGCGTTAATAACACAAATGGAAGACGATCAACTTTCGCGAATGGCTTTTTTTTTTCTCTTTCAAGTTACCATAACAACCAAAACTATTCCCCACAAATAAATAAGAAAAAAACACGTTAACCAACTGACAACACAACTACGACAGACGACAACAACAAAAAAATTCGATAAGTAAAGATAAAAATCGCAAGCATGTTCGGTAATGTCCTGCAATATAAGGCTTTTGTCGGAACTGTATGATAATACTCATGTTTATCGGATATAATCGTATGTTTGCATGCGTGAAGTAGTGACCATATGACCCGTATTTTCCGATAAATCCGGTCACGGCTAACGACGCCTTCATATACAGGCACTGAGCTATAAGTAAACTTTACTTATAGCTCAGTGTATACAGGATATATAAATGGGCTCTAGGCAATATATACCTTCTAGAGCAGATATAGCTAGAGCTCTAGAAGGTATTGCTCTAGGTCAGGGCCGTCACTATTCTACCCTGCGTTAGCCCCGTCTACCCTGGTGGAATAGAGACGGCTCTATCTAGGCTGACCCAACACAAGGCCAACGAAGCTAGGGGAATCACGTGACTATCCATCCGATCTACAGTGCCGTCTTTTAACGCATGGACCCAACCGGGCACGGTCAGAGGAATCAAGAGAAGATGGGGCAAGCTCATAAAAGTGAGATTTTGTTGAAATTTTCTAGAATTCGCCAGGGCCTCGGAAAAATCACTTGGCCGGGGGTCCATGACAGCGCCGTCTTAACGCATAGGCACAGGTGGATGTAACGGCGTGAAGGGCCCGCAAACCAAAACTTCACACCTAATATTTTCTTTTGCGCCCGGGGTCTTGACCAACTTTAATCTGACACTGCGCATGGGCTCACCTAGGCACGGCCCGGAATGAGTCTCATAAAAATGTGATCTGATTCAAATTATCGAGAGTAAGAATGCAAATTGGTAGGTAGGTATTTTTAACCAGGTGGAGGGCCTCAAATAAAAATCATTCTCTCTGGGACCTCATGATGCCGTTAAGACGGCCCTGCTGACCTCGGGAATATATTCCCTAAGAATATGAGAATATCCCTAGCGCGTCCGGCAAAATTTGTCACGTGACCTTCTCCCAACCAGATGGTCCATGATCAGGTTGTTAGAGCGTTATTCTAATTATCAGATCCCCGCTGCTCTGTCTCAATGAAGAGATATAAGTAGGTGATCGAAGAAGATCTGGGCGATGCTAGAAAATGTGCGTGTATGCGTAACGAACCTAATGTGAAGTTTGTTTCGGTTTAATGCTTATTAGAGTGCTGCCATCTACATTTCGAACTATGAGTGAAGTGTAATGATTGAATAATTGTACCGTTGTAGGCCTGTTGCTCTCTGGGGCGAGACTAACGGGAGATCGGCTCGCATTTGCGCCTCGAAGTTGGTAGCCAAACTTCAGTCAACCACCGGTGGTTGGCCACCAGTGGCCACTGCAGCGACGGTGGGGTTCTAACCCAGGTCCTCGCGATGCGAGTCTGTCCCTATGACCACTCGACCACCACAGCGGCTGTCACCTGACTACGCACACCGAATCGGCCATGCCCGAATGCCCGAGGATTGTACGGAAAAATCACGTGATCTCGAGCTTCGTGGGCCTTGAACTGAGTGTTTTGGCCACCCGATTTATTTATTTATTTTATTTCATTTTTTTTGAAAAATGGCCCGTTTCTTCAACGAAGCTCAAATGCAATTTTATTCTCTTTCTTGAAAATCACAAGATTAATATTATTTTCTTAACTTTTTAAATAATATTACGAAAAATTAAATAATCCTTTTTTGGACACTCATAAAGAAAAGTAATCTACTGTTCACCGGGAATCGAACCCAAAAAGCTGCGTTAAGGATAGATTTGTTCTCTTCAGCCACTTTGATCGAACCTAGGTTTTCTTGTAAACCAAGCAAGTGCGCTATCATATACACCGATGGCTTTAATCGAGGGTGCGGAAAAGCATTTTTGGGGGTGAGATGAGAAACATATACATAAAATGTTGACATTATATATATATATATTCTGGAAAATTGAAATGATGAGAAAAATTGAATTCTTCAGTTCTTTAAAGAATATGAATCATACCAACATTTTTATAGCTCGTTTTCTTTTCTTTTTTTCCTGTCACTCATAGGAATGTGCCATACGAAATATGCATTGATAAAGTTTCTTTTTCGGTTAGCGATCGTATTCAGTAAGCCTACTTACTTTCCATTTTTATCACACACAGGGCTCGTCTTTGACTTGATGGGAACCGGACTGAAGTGCGCTTTCTCCGGGCCACGTGGCAGACTTTTCCATGGCCTCCCCCCCCCCCCGCCCCATCTTGAAAGGGTTATTATTATGCAAAACAAATGTAAACTTTTGTGGTGCCTCCATTAGGCTTGTTGCCCAGGGGCAGTGTCTCGGTTGCCCCAGCCTAGTTACGACCCTGTATAAGGCCCTGGGTAAAAGAAGTATTGGGCCCCCCCCCCTTCGACTGTGATCGAAGGGGTTCAGTATGTCAGCATGTTGTTTGTAAACACATAAAAAAGTGCATTTATATACAGTATATATATATATATTTTAAATGAGAAATAATGTAATGTAAAATTCTCCATGGATTATCTTATATTGTTTGTCACTTCTTTAATTCTACTGTACCAGTATTATGCACCAGTACAGTTGAATCCCGTTTTAACGAATACCGTTATAACGAAAATCTTGTTTTAACGAATACCGTTATAACGAAAATCTCGTTTTAACTAATACCGTTATAACGAAAATCTCGTTTTAACGAATACCGTTATAACGAAAATCTCGTTTTAACGAATACCGTTATAACGAAAATCTCGTTTTAACGAACACTTTTTTAATCCCCCAAATAAGTTTACATAGGAACATTGCTAGGTAACCAGGAATTCCTTTACAACGAAATTTCGTTTTAACGAAGTGATTCCTCCGGTCTCTTGGCGTTCGATAATATCTTCAGAATATTCTTCGAGAAAGAAAAAGGATCCATCGAAAATCGACAAAAAAATTATCTTTATTGTTTTTTGTTCATTTACTGAGGTGGTACATTTCAATGTTTTCATAACTGCATTTAACAAATATATCTCCTCCTAAATACTGAAAAAAAAAATACTATGGGAAGGAGGAGTAACAGTCTCCAAGACGTAGATTAGGAAAGAAAACATGTTACCGAAAAATAGCCTTGTTCGAGGAGTAAAAGAAATTTTATAGCTCATCAACACCAGCAATTAATAAAACCGCAGTATATCAAGGAGATGAATTTTATGTTAAAGGAAAGAAAGAAAACCGTCTTCAAAATAAGAATAAAACAAACCCTTAACCTACCAATAACCCAAAGAAAACAAACGTAGTTATTTTAAAAGGAAGTGAAGTAATCATTCAGAATTTTGTAACAATGAACCCCGTTATTCGCAGTGTTAAGTATGCAAACCTATAAAATAGCATAACCGCTATCAAAGAATTGGATTTAAGAGAATTGTTATAGTTTTACAATTGTTATCATTTAACGTTCAACTGAAGCACGTGTGTCAATACTAAATGCAACTCTTAAAGGTTAGTAATAGCTTTCGAGAACCAAGAGAACAAAAAATTATATGGCGATTTGATACATGAAAAAGAATAATCAGACGCGATGAAAACAAATATTTCTTTTGGTGTAAAAAATATAGTGGGAGTCTCTAATTAAGAATTGAAACACAAGAGGGGAATTATTTTGCGAAATCGTTTTCCCGATATGTTTCTCTGCTTTTCGGCATGTAAAAGCAATATTCTGTTCCTTGGGGTGTAGACTTTTTGTTTTGTCTTGCGTTCATGATATGCCGAGGCTCGAGACGAACTACCGCACGATCGAGGTCCACAGTGTTATTAAATAATGGTTTGATGAGTTCTCTGGATTGTTTTTTTTATTCATTTATTTGCCGTTCGGTCTGAATTGACCAGCTGGTCTGGCGTTGGGTCTTCGGGGTGCTGCTCCTTGTCCAGCGTCAGCTTGGTTGGAAGACACGACAGCTGCAGATTCCTCTTCGTCAGTTGCTGGTGTCGGTGGAGGAGGTTCACTGGAAGTAGAAAAAGTAGAATTTTGAAAAACTTTATTAGTGTCCTTTTCAGTTCTTACACGGTGTATGATATCAGAGGCACCGAAATGAAGATAACATCGAGGGGCTGAAAATTGCCAGTTATCCCGTATATATGGGATTCAAGCCCTCACAGGAGTGGTATATTCATTAATTATTGGAGGGGGGGGGGAGTCAGCCTCAGTCCCCAGGTCCCAGCGCCTATGTGTCATATGATCAAAAATATTCATTTCTCCATCAGCAGAAAATACTTTCTACTTATTTTGAATAAATTTAAAGAAAGCTAATCAAAAGCAGTATGGCTAAGCAAAACAGTTTTTGATTTTATTTGGATACAAATAAGCTTATCTAAGGCTGGTATTACACTATAAAAGTTTGATAAAAATTCTTTTATAAAACTTGAAAAATCTAACCAGTAAGCACATCTGTTACATTTGAATGAACTTATCTAATCCGCCTATTGGTTGCGTTTTTCAAGTTCTATAAACGAAATTTTATCAAACTTTTATAGTGTAATACTGGCCTTATAATGAATTTTTATGAGTCTTGTATTGCGCACAATAATCTTACTATATTACCCGTGTTGTTGATAAGATAAGGAATTTTTTTTTGATGAGTCGTATCGGTTTGGTAATCTGAACCGCAAAGGAATATGCAAATGAATTAATCTTTCCTAGAAACGAGGAAAAAGCCATTTCTTAGACCGTTTGATGGACATTCTTTATGATAGTGCCAACTCTGGAAAATAGAGCTCTTTAAACTTTCTAGCACCATAAATTAGTATTCTTTTTTTAAAATGACGTAAATAGATCATGGTCAGTTCTTTTTATTGTTTCTGATTCGCTGAAAAGATGTGAAGAGAAGAAAACGAGCTTCTGGAATCGTCATCAATCCTCGTTTAAGATAAGAGGTTTCACGCACGGTGCAAATTAATAAGACACGGTTCATTGAAAAATAAAAAAAAAGAGAGATGGGGAGGGAGAGAAGGTGAAATTAATTGCTCTTCTTCACTCTTCATCGCCTTGAATAACTCATCTTGACTGACGCAAAGACGGGCATACAGCATATTATTGAAGATGACCTAGAAAGATATGGCTTCTTGCTTAGAGTAATTTTTACTCGAAATAGAAGATTTGAAATCTCTTATTCGCTATACATTTCACCAAGTATTTCCTTTTTTTTTTTAAATTCTTCTAAATGTTCTTCAATGCACCATACATCGATAAATAGGAAGTCGAAGCACAGAAATCGTGGGGAAGTTGGCCTCCAATATGATTGTAACAATTGATATCGTGAGTATTAATATGAATTTAAACGAGTACAAGGACAGTTTGGATGGCAATTGATCTCGAACTAATGATAAATTTAACATTTATCATTTTAACATTATAGGTTTTAGAGGATCACAATGCAAAAATAAATTGGGCGTGTCAACATTTCCCTAACATTACATGCAGTCGCTGGTATGTTTTATATCTTCATCGCACGAATGCGAACTATTTTCAACTTTGAAAATCTTTGCACAGAAATCAGCTGAACCAGAACTAGAAAATACATTTTTTTACAAATATTACCATTTCGCACTTTTAATAACGAAGATAGTCGCATTGAATCTATTTCATTTGATCATTTTTGTCATACCACGGTCATTTTCTGCACACGAGGGCTAATTAGACCATCTGGAATTTATTGCCGATTCCGAACGGCAGCCTTTTTTTATACTCATCGAGTGGTTGGTGCGCTAACACCTTGATGTGGGACTCCTTGCGGCAGCAATCTTTTTCTGTGGTCATGTCGCCGTTTCTGTTGTCCCCCTGTGTCAGGGAAATTTCTGACGAACCGGGTGTCGAACTCCCGACACCTCTAAATATCCTTTGGTACTTCAGGCGAGTATCTTATCGACCTGGGCTACCGCGCCCTGAATCTATTTCACAAATGACGAGGAATTCACTACTTCCTGGCATGTAGCTGAAGGGCGTAGCGGGGGGGGGGGGACTTGGGGGTCTGGTCCCCCCCCCGAAATGTGAGAAAATGACCGAAAAAAGGGAAAAAGATGGGCAAATCCATTGTTCTGTCACTTTGGTCCCCCCCCCCCAAAATGAAAGTGGTCCCCCCCCCCCCGAACGAAATTTCTGGCTACGCCCCTGATGTAGCTAATTCATTGTAAGTTCCTCAGAATTATAATGCCCACAAATGTGCTTTTATTGAAGAAATGACCGCAGGTGTGAACAGGAGGTTGTTTTTATCAGTATTTTGATTTTAAAAACTTGTTCTAATGTAATTTATACTTTTACTCATAAAAAATCGAATAAAGTTGGTCACACAGAGCTTCATCTCTGATTTTCATGATTATAGTATCGTGAAGAATTTATTAGAATATGAAAATAAAATGTCAATATGACCGTCGGAAGTCACCACAAAAAGCTCTCCTCGTTTGACCCACTATTCTATAAAAATGGAATTGCCGACCGACTATGAAAGTTTAATAACCTGTCACCTCTTCCTACATCTCACCAGGAAGCAATGACCAACCACGTCTCTTTTCAAATATTAATGACTGTTTTAGGGCAAATGGAAATTGACTGATATCGATAAAACTTCAAAGAAATTACGACGCATACACTACCCGTAATGATGTAGCGTGATATACAAATGAGGTCGAGTTATTTATTGTCGTTATTTACATTTATTTTTTTCTAATGAGGTTTCATAGGTGCATATGATAAATTATTTCAATTCTAAAGCTGAGTCTAGCATTGACGTTTTTCGATTAGCTCCTGCGTAATGCAGACGGGATGACTGGTTACGAGCAGAGGCGAATTTATGGCTTTGCCACCTGGAGGCTACATAAATTTTGCCACCTCCATCTGTTCTAATCTAACGTTCTTGCCAAATTTGCCACCCTGATCTATAGCCCGCTTTGCCTCCTTCTCCGCCCCCCACATATACGTCTGTAGTTACGAGACAAGCGACTAGTCGGTCGCTCAAGAGGATTCATCGGATGTCGGTACACCAAAAAGAAAGCAACAAATCTAAAAGGGTACAGTATTCATTCATTATACTTCACTCATAGTATGGAAAATTGATGGCAGATGGCAGCACTATAACAAGTATTACGTTAACAAACAAACTTCACGTTAGGTTCACAACACATGCACGCGCAATTTCCAGCATGGCCTCGGTCTTCTTCGACCACCTGCTTGTATCTGTTCATTGAGACAAAGCAGCGGACCATGATCTGGTTAGGAGGAGGTACATCAAAGAAACTCGTGTTATTTCTCCTGATGAGTGCGAATTTGGGGAGTTGCTCATTCTTCGGAGGAAAACAGTATAGAGTTGAAGAGGGTCAGGGAAAAAAGACTGTATGCTAATGCGTAAGCACGATGAAGATTTGAAACATGGGTGCACATATTTCAGCCCACGGGTTAATGTTTGCTCGTTCGAAAATTTTATCCGATCTACGAAGCAATGCCTTTGAAAGACATGTCATTATTTAAAAATACGATATCGGACGTATGCGTTTATAAACTGTTGATCAAAAGAGTAATATACAAAGTATTGTCGATTTTGGTTCATTCATAACTATGCTGAAATTACCTCAGTGTCAATAAAGAAATGTTCAAATTAATTGAGTGTTTTCACCGATGTTTGAACCCTTGAAAAAGCTGTTTAGCTCTCGCCTGTGAAAGTAATCTTGTGTGAAATATGGCCCTTGATTCAAAAAGTTCGTACATCCATGATTTAAAACGTTTCAAATAGACTAATGCATCTGACACTGATACAAGGAAAAAAAGTTTCTGAATTGGTACAATCAAGTGTTTTCTCTCTCCAGCAGTACAATAGTTTTATTTAAAATAAATTATTAAAACATTTCGAACAAAAAAAAATTCAACTTACCATCCGGGGACGGTTTGAGCGAGTTCACATCTCAGGGCTGTGGGACTGAATGCCAGACCAGCTGGACATCTCTGAAGTCTTGGGTAGCCACCAACGCACAGCCAAAACCTTACGCAAGACTTTTCTATAGCTATATGACCGTTTGGAGAATCTTTGCAAATAGCTGTATCGAGAAAAGAGATGGGATTAAATATGCAACATAAATAAGACCGCTAACGATTCAAGTATGGTCAATGATTGGTGCAATATGTTCCGAGGAAAAAACCGTGTGCAAAAAGAATGTGTTAGAATTCAGAGGAGTCATTTCCATTACTGCAAAAATTATAAATTTTGAAATTTTCGGTTAAATTTCTGAAACGTCATTTCTTATCAGCCATCTGGAAAAATTTCACTTCGAATTTCCTAAACTGATTTGTCCCTGCTTCAAATTTTCTGTTCCACATTTTCAATAATAATAAAACAATGAATTCATACGGGTTGGGGGGGGGGGGGGTAGTTCTACTGAAAAGCCCATTATCTTGTAAATGCTCTCCAGAAAACTAGAAGTACTGTTATCCAAAAGGATCGAAAGAAAAATCCTGTGGAAAATAATATGAAAAAACCGACATTCACCATGTAAAATATAGAAGACTTGATGGTAACTTATATCACCAGTGAAGCACGAAACACGCATAATTCTGACAAAACAAATACGTTAGGGTCACGCATATACACGCTTATAAAAATAAGAAAAAAAAACCGTTCCGGCATGTACCAATTCGTTAGAAATTCTCAGAGTGATATATATGAAGTGCATGTACGGTTAAGTAGTAGTGGTGTAAAAAAATGTGTGTTTTACACAGTTTCAACGCCACACATTGTTCGGCAAGTAGAGGGAAGGCTTCATGCGAACCTCTCCGATGATCTGTGGAAGAAAGATTCGTAGTTCAGCTTATATTTTCACCGTACTCGAAACCAATCTGGCAATAGAAATATCCGGAAGTTATGTCTATCAGGGAAGTCCTATGTCTGTTTGGTCCAAATAACCGATTGATTTGTTTAGTGCACCCATTGAAAAAACGTTGCAATACTACACCTGCACATGTATCTGATCAGCAAGGATCGCACAATAAGTGAAGCCTGAATTTTGAGGTTTTTGAATCATGAGTTCAGTGTTATCGCAGTTGTATTCAAACTGTGAGTCACACTGTTCAAAATTGATTCACCTAACTTTTTTCATCGCTATGAGTTCAGCTGAGTCTTACTTTTCCTGCTCAGAGGTATGTCAGTTTCATGTTTTAAATACATGACTTTCCAGAATCCTTGTTATTGTAAAAAAAATTATGGACCCTCCCGTAGATTTATATTGATAGTATTTCTGATATCAAGTTTACATTACGTCAAAGCTTGACAACTTACGATGCTTTTGGCAGTCAGGTACGTTGTCTGGCCAATCACAGGAGTGCAATACATCATTGTACAGCAAGGAGAAAGGGCACTGCTGAATCGTGGAAGTTCCGTTCCAGCACTGCCAGTATCGAGTACAACTCGTTTGGTGTGGGAACACTCCGTACTGCCACCCGCAGTTGTCTGAGCCAATGGGAGCCTCTGCAAGAGTTGGGGGGGGGGGGGAAATTGATGAAGCATTAGATATGTATATCGGAACTCATTACTTACAATTATATAATTTATAATATTATCAAACAAATAAAAATTATATATGCGACGGTTACTCACGTCCCATAACCCTTCCGTCACTGTCGGGGCAACCGACCCTATGAGGGTAATCACAGTTGGCCATCAATCCCCGACCTTTGCCAGAGAACGCCAAACCGTTCGGACATGCTTGTAGTGTCGCTACGCCATTCTCACACTCATAATAATAGTCACAGTATTGTTCGTGTATAAACAAACCGTTGTCTTTCTTACACCCGCTGTCTTTGCTTCTTTGTGAGGAGGCTAAAACGAGAAAGAGAAGTCCTTGTGAGAAAAAAATTAATGAAACGAAACTTTAGGAACAGCTTTTAAGAAAGTAATATGGTCGTACAATATTTAAGTTGTACACAACCTCAGACAAATAAAAAAAAAACATGCATGCTTCTCATTAGTACTTTATCTTTATAACTGTTGGAAGAGTGAATCTTTGATTTAACAGAAGTTTCTCTAATATTTAACTCCTTCACGCTACAGCAATTTCCGAATCAATAATTCGTTAATAACAGTTAATTCATCGATAACAATACATAGGGTGCATAGCAAATTACGTGCGAACCGTTGATCCTAGAGGTATACTTCCGATTAGAAAAGATATTCAAACAACGCGTAGACCTTAGATACATCATTTTTTTATTGCAAAACTAACACGCTCGGCTGCACGGAGTGCAGTCACGAATTCAGTAGCTTGTAAAGGTAGTAGCTTTCAGTGGATGACGTCAGACACCCTTTATTGTCGGACTGAATGTCGGATGTTGCTGTTTTCGCAGGTGATACATATTTTTTATAGTTATTAACATAAAATAAATTAACTTTCTATACGGACACCCTATGCTCAAAAACCAAATCAGAAAGTTGTTGCTCTGTTTTTGCTGAGGCCAACACGAAAAATTCCACGTTTCAAAGTGTTAAGCTATTCGTTGAAATATTTAAATTCAAAAATCGGAGAAAAGTTGGGAGAAAAAACAGCATATAAACTAACGGAAAACTCTTCTTCCCTTTATTTATGTTGTTGTTTCCCAATTTTTTGAAATTTGAATATTTCAGGGAATATTGCACTTAAAAACGGGAATTTTCTGTTTCGCCTCAAGAAAGAGAAACGTGGTGACAGCTTCCTAATTGGGTTTTTGAGGACAGGGTGCCCGTATAAAAAGTAATTTTTTTTATTTCGATATCTGTACAACAATATAAATGATGTATCTCAGGTTCACACGTTATTTGGATACTTTTACTAATTGGAAGTATTCTTCTATGATCAACGGTTCGCCAGTAATTTACGGTGCCAGGTGTTAGCTATGCCCCCTGTATGTCCGTAGCTGGAAGCAAAAAATTACTATAGAAGGGGGAAACGAATATTTTTCTTCAGACTTTCTCAACTGAATGCGGAAGTTGATTAAAGTTTTGAGGATGCCTTTTCAGAAATAGTACCCATTATGTTTAATAAAGCTGCATTTGAAATAACAGAAAAGAAATAGAAATTGGTGACCTGAATATAAAAAAAAACAATGAATGAAGAAACCTTTAACGATTAAACAAAAAAAAGGAAGAGAGAGGAGTTCACTTCCGTTTGTCCACCCAATTAAACAGAGGATATTACGACCTAATTTCGACATTTAGTTCAAGGAAAAAAGAATTCATCTGATAATAATTGTGTGAAAAAGGTGTGTGTGTGTGTGAGAATATTTTTTTTTCTTTTCTGCATCAGATGAAGTTTCACGTAGATATGACAGCAATGTTTTTCAATTTCTTATGACGAAAACATTGTAACTCAACACACATTGAAAGCGAAGAAAATTGAAAGTATTTTGCGCTATTTCCGAAAAATCCTTTTGATATCATCGATCTGGCATCAATTTTGTAAAATCTGATACAGAATAATCTTTCATTTTGGCCACCTACCTGCATTGGACGGGTTGGAATAAACCAACCACAATCCTACAACACAGAATGTCCACAATAATGTACCTCTATATCTTGGACACCTCTCTAATTTAGACAGATTTTTGTTTAACTGTAAGTGTCCAACTTAAAATGGTTTTACTGTATTAAATTTTGTAATATCAAATCAAACATAGTTTTTCTATAACTCAGTTGAATTCCGTGCAACATGCAATTCTATAAGCGAAATTATAATTATTTTCAATTTACACAAGTGCTTTCACATCTTACGTTATGAAGTTTTGCTGTTGAACGTTCCTAGCTTTCTTTCAGACTATCTCTGTTTAAAAGTAAGAGTTTTCGAACCGTGAAGCCCATAACATACATTTGACAAGAAATTACAAAATTTTAAAACTATTCAGCAATAAGCTCTTTTATGCACTACTTTGATAGAAGTGGAGGAAAAGGAAGCAAGTGCAAAGTTTGTAAGCTCGGAGAAGCCCAAGATATTTTGTAAGCTTAGGGAAGGCGAATGAACGTTTTGCAAGTTTGGGGAAGCCATTGCAACAAAAAGTTTGAAAAAACGTTTTCACGGAATACCTCATTTATACTCTCCACGTAGAAATGTATAAACTCTTGTAACATTCTCTCTTATGCAGAAACTCATAATATTCACGCTTAGTGTATCATGCTTTTTTTGGTGTCAACGCTTTTCCTAAGTTTCCTTTGGAACGAACAAAGAGGGGAAATCACAATGATCCGACATCACAGAAGTGATAACAGAAATATGAAGAATGGAGTAATAAATTACGTTACGAAGTGCGTTGAGAGAATGGGAACATTGAAACATTAAATTAATATTTCAGTGAAATGATGTTTATTTCCCAGCTATTTTTATCAGTAAAAATCCCCCAACAAGGTTCCTAATTCGGACAATTTTGATCTTCGTGATGTAATTTTCAGATCAAAAAAGTCATTTATGTATTTCCTTTGTTTGTGAGATAAAACGTGCCGGTCGGTTTCAAAAATTTCTTTTCCATTGACCCCCAAGGGCGAATGTCCTAAACTGGGTCAGAGGCATAAAATGTCCAATGAAAATTGAAGGGAAAAGAAAGAAACTGAAAGCAATAAGAGCGATTGTCGCATTATATTAGCCTTAAGTTTTTTTTTACGGAAGCGGAAAAAGGGCGTGTGGTTCATTGCGGCTCCGCAATTAAGCATCCTTGAGACAGAAATGAAACAAAAAGAAAACACCTACACGTGGTGTGCATTAAAAGACGAAAGTGTATATGAAAAGGTATACTGCATATATGTTTTCCTTGCAATTCGATGCTGTTCTGGAAAAAGGTGTTTCCTCGAATTTACTTTTAGATCTAGAATGAAAGGGAAAAAAAGGTTACTGAACACGTTTTGCTAGTATCTGTGAAAGGTCGGTTTCAAATGTATAGCAAATCGAAGAAAAAAAACCAGTTGATAATGGAAAAATAACTGTTTTCTATCAGAAGGATATTTAATAACGTTTCCTTTTCTGGCTCGCGGCTCTTGGTACTCTTTTCATGGGAGAAAGATATACATAAAGAAATGAGGAAGTTAATCTTCATGTGTGTGTATGTGGTTTTTTTTTTTTTTGAATTATTCACCATGAAAGTTTCGATAGATATATTATTGATTCTTTCACCCCGAATGTAAAGTTTACTCTAATCGATATATTATTTCTTTATGAAGGTTTAGAAGGTGAAAATATATCGTGGAGGCCATTAGAACAGACTCACCCTCAGGGTGAAAACAAAGATAAATAAGCGTTTAATTTATCTCCATCATAATTTCTTTTAAAGTATTAAGAGCATCGCCATTTACAAATAAAGGTCACTTGAAATAGAAAGATTATTTCAAAAGAAAGGGTTTGAAGCGTTTTTAATTTTATTTTTCTAGTTCTTCGTTCTACTTTTCGATCGCAACAAAACATATCGTTTTACGTGACGATCATGTTAATAAACATTGAAAAAGTAAGCACTTGAAATAGAAATAAATTATTTTTGCTCTTTTCTTTTTCTTTTTTTTCAAACAGAAGACGTTGAATGGATTTGCATACAGTTCGTGATCCAAAGAAAAAACATTTTTGACATGATTAGAATTAGTTCAATAGAGATATTTCATTCACTTATTTAGAAAAAAAGAAGAGACAGGTCCGTGAGTTACAGCCTAATCTCTGTTTCGTTTTATGTTCGGTAAATGTATGTTCTGTTTTTTTTTTTTTAATGTGCTACTGTTACGCTCGAAATATGCTTATAATGTCTATGGAATTCTAATAATTTTTACTCACTCTCATGAAGATAATAGTGAGACAAGATTTTGATGATTCTTGTTGTTATCTAAGCATACATGCTACTGTGACAACATCAAAACTGAAAGAATATACTTAAAGGACTAATTTTGGATTTCAGCCGTATGGTCGCACTACGGCGATTTCAAATGCGCTAAAATGAAATCTAGATTCACTGTTTAAAGGCGATTTTTAAGTTACATAGACATGATGGAATTAAAAGCACACAACCTCTTGGCAACTCCATTTGTTTAAAAAAGTCAGCTATGGTTATCTGCATACAAATAAGTGCTATTTTGGTTTCATTAAGTATTTACTCAATTTTCTTGAAAAAAAACCCATATTTTTACAGAAATATTGCAGATTGTCATTTCAAAAAACTCAGGTACATGCTGTAAATAGAAGAATTGTCTTTATGATTTAATGTACATATTGGTTTCATAGAAATATTTTTCAAGATCTTAATCATTTTTTTAAGCCCAAATTTCAGTCACGAATATTCATCGTGAGGAACTTCCACAAAATCTAAAGGCCGCTACACACTACTCTACCACGTCACGTTAGAGTAGTGTGAAGCAGCCTTAACAAGACTTTCTTAAACTTGTACAGCATTTACATTTTACGAGAATGATTTCAAAATTTATATAACCATCATATAAACTTCTCTGAAGCTACAAAAAATAGTTATTTTAGTTATCCTTTACGCTCATAGAACGCACCCGAGATATGGTTATGATAAGTACGTAAGCATCGAAGTTCAACTCGAATGAATATAGCGGGGAATTCTAAATTCTTCATATGAACTAATAAAGTAGAAATCAATTGTTCCTTATAAGATTTTTCCCATTGGTATTTCATGAGGTTTCATCCATACTTCTAAACTCATCTTAAATTCGTTCGGAAACATTTTCTTACGCCTAATATACGAAACTGAAAGCTACCGTACTTCTTCGGTAAGGTATTACAAAATAATAACAATAATAAAATAAAAATACGATGTATTCATACATTGAGATATCCATAGCTATCCATACTAAGATGAAGACAACCACAATTTTCATTGGCAATTATATTTTTCTCATAGATTTTAGTTTTTTCATGAAAATTGCTTTTATTTTGGGGTTGCTGTGTTTCTACATTTTTATTTGATATCGCTATTTTTATGGGCATTTGTTTTACCCATCACGCTGTTTACTAGAGAACAGTTCGCTAGTTGGGGCCTTCGTAATGTATTTGTATTTGAAACTCAATTTTTTTTTTACCGCTATTTTCATTTTTGCACGATTAGGTGGAATGTATTCGGTGCAATAGGCACATGCTGTTCACTGTTTTTCCTAAAAATTCTCTTTGCGATTATACCGTTCATTTTGCCAAAACTGGTATAAATTTAGTGATGATATGTATGAAAGAAAATGTAATGTGCTATACGCATAAATCACCGAAGTATTTTATAATTAGAAATATTTTTCATGTGATATCGTATAAAAAAAAGTTTTAAACTAATATTCGTATTATTCCTCCAGAAGGTTCTGAGCGATTTTTGAAAGGTACATGTCGTCCAACTGATGATATGCTTTTTCACCATTTTATAAAATAAACATTTTGCGGCAACCTATGGAAGTTAAAAGTCCTAGATAGATGTCTAGTCTTGATTCTATCTTAATCTGTGCATTTGAGATATTTTCAACAGGACGATGAAAAGTTGGATTTTAGGCACTCTTAATGTTATTATTATTTTTTTTTTAAATTAAGGAAATGGTGCTCAAACTGTATAAATATCTGTCTATGAAATCTGTGGAGATAATGATTCACATGAATCGACAGTTCGGCAGTCAATCTGACGCGAAGATTTATATCCAGAAATTTCAGTCTAGAAGATGAGGATCGGAGTGGGGATGACTTGCAGCAGAGAATGACGATATCATATATTTTGGAAATTGAAGAAAAATAAAAATTGACCTGCAGAGATTCTGATTATTTTCAAAAGTGCAGTTTACAGTTATTTCGTGGAAACTAGAGTCGACGAAATCCTGTATAGACAGTTAGTGACAAGGAAGTTGAAAAGAAACGAAAATGATTAATTTTTCTTTGGTCACTTGCATACGATAGGCTGCGATATATTATCAAATTTTCCATGAAAATTCCGGGAAAATTATTCATATAGAATATCATTAGCTGAATTAATGCTATCAATATCCAATTTTGATAAAAACAAATAATTTTAACTTCTAAACCATCTAAGTTCAACAAGGAAATTCAAATACTCGAAAAATAGCTTAAAAATTAAAGAAAAAGGGAGCGTACTATGAAAGGTAAGGTCTTCACTCAAAAACAAGGAAAATTTTTGGAACGAACTGACCCTTAAATGCGTAGCTTTGTGTATGTGAGAAGAGGGTTCTTTAAATGTTCATTACTGCAGACAGTTTGAAGATCAAAATTCAGAAATGCCTTTACACATAAGGTGAGGTCATATTCTTTCCATTTTATATTTTGAATTTGCTGGTAGATGTCCCAATTAAAAACTCTTTGTTTGTTGCAGAGCATGTGCGGCTGCGGTTTGGATAATTTGTCAAAATGTTTTGTTTGTGACGCGGACACTGTTTACCGTAAAACGAAGAACATCTTTGGTTTTGGTTTGACTTTGAGACTGGAACTAAAACTAAACTCTCCTCCCTCCAACTCCTGACGAAGATCGTTCATACATACTGTATCACTCGCTGACTCACACAGAGAAGCATGTTCACGTTCAGTTTGTCTGATTCTTAGTTGTCTTATATTTGTGTCTTGGTAATTTTTGCTAAAATGTTTAATAAATTTGTCTTATGTGTACGCCAAGGCTTCAGTTTGCATTTATTTTTTTCCGCCTTTTCTTTTTCTTTTTTTGACGTTTGCAATTCAAATTTTGGTTTGAATCACAAAAAGTAGGTTGTTATATATTTAAAAAGTGAAACAATTACAACTTTTGTCAATTATTTATCAATACATTTATTTTATATGCTACTTTTGAGGTTTTGCCCGTCTTCAATAAGACCTGCAGTACAATTCGAAATAGATTTTTTTAAATTAATTTTCCCGACAATATGTGTAAAAAATTGAAAAAATTATTAGCTCGAAAAAAAGACCATTTAAGGGTTATTATAATTATTAACAGTAAAATAAAATAATACAAAGATAGCATTTTAAAAATTTGACATGAAAAGTAAAATAATAAAAAATGAGTTTCCAGGTCTCTCTTCTCTAAATGGTATAAGTGAAAATTTATTTAAAAAAGTTATTCTCTCTCTAACTAAAAAATTTAAGAATTTGATAGTCGTGCTCAGTTTAATTTTTATTTAAAAAATTGCTCAAAAATAGATCAAAGTCTAACATTTCATTAGCACAGAATAACTTGAAATCTTACCTGAGGCTATTAAACAGAGAACTACAATCCCCGCAGCAACATAAACTTTCATATTTGATAGGTTTTTGAGCAACTTAACTTGAGTCGAAATTTGGTGTTTGAGGATCTTGTTGATGATGCGAGTGATGCAGTTGATTCAGAGATGAGATGTGTTCAACCTGTCCAGGAAAATATTCTTTTTGTAGCAGCATCGGTGTCGACCCAACTTACTGGGGCGAGACGAACGTTCATTGGTCCACTCCTTTTCTTCCTTTCATTTGTTTTTGTTTTCTTACCTAGACACTCCTATTCTCATTATATTCGACCATTCACGTTTAAATATTTCAAATTTTATTTATTTATTTTTTCTTTTACATTAATGCTTGGCCTGTGCACTAAAGAAATAATAATAATAATAGCAATATAAAAAAAAAGAGCCTGACTGACATTGACCGGGACATACGGTGCTCTTAATTTTGTTTATTTAATGCATTTTTCTTTTTAAGGTACTGTACTTCCTAAAAAAAGAGACAAACGAATAAAAACAAACATTACATCATCATCATGGGATGAACAACATGATGTTAAGAAAGTGCATTTGGTATGCCCTAAATTTTCTTTTCTCTTCGATTTTGTTCTCCCCATGCCGATGAACCTGCTCTTGTCTGAAATGATGCTTCTTCTTATTCTCGTAGCCATAAAAATGGGTTAGTGTCACGGAGCGCATTTCGGGATTTATTTAAGCAGGTATCTTCAATAAAAATGATTTTATTTATTTATTTTTTCCTTCGGTTTCCTTAAATAAATCTCGATACTATCACCGTAATATTTTAATGATGGATGATTGCGTAATCGTTATGGAAATTGTTATTCATCGAGACGTAATTCATCAACGATTGCGGAGTAGAGCTATGTTGCGGAGGATTTAGTTAAAGGTGTTTAAAGACTTAACTTCGTTCGATAGTTTGTTTTGCTGTAGTTATCGATAGAATGTATAAAATATATTTTGATCGATTCATGTTTTCGTTTTCCAGAAAAGAAAAACCTATGTCGTCTGTTAGATGAAATGTCCTTTTTTTTCTATTGTTGTTTTTCTCTGGAAAGTGATCACCGGGAAAATTCGTGTACAATTGGGGAAATAAATTTGTCACTCGGTGAGGAAAAAAAAGTTTCAATGATTTCAATAACAAAAATCTTGGTGGTATTCTTTTTTTTATTCTGTGATTGATCTTTAAAGATCATATTGGCAGTTGTTGTGAGTAATAAAGTACAGTAGTAAGTTCTTGTACGCTTACAGGATACATAGGAAAGTGCTTTTATCCTGAAATAAGTTGCGAACCCGTAGATCCTAGAGGCATACTTCCAGTTGGAAAAATAATCCAAATAACTTGCAGACCTCGGATACGTCATTCATATTGCAAGGGGTTCTATAGTTATCAAAATAAAAAACTTTTTATTTGATCATCCTGTTATAAAAAAACTCAATTACAGAGAGAGAGAGAAAGTTGTTGCCCTGTCTCTCTTGGGCGCTCAAAAAGTTTCATGTTTTTGAATGCAATTATAAATGAAAATGAGGGAAAGAACGGCATATGAAGCATAAAATTAGCTTGTCCGTTTTTATGCGGCTCTTTCCTTCATTTTCAGTGGTTTTCAAATTCAAATATCTAAGCGAATATTGCACTTTAAAGCATGGGATTTTTTTTTTTTGGGCTCAGGAGAGACAGGGCAACAACTTCCTCTCTCTCTAATTGGGTGTTT
Source organism: Pholcus phalangioides (assembly GCF_987345545.1). NCBI lineage: Eukaryota > Metazoa > Arthropoda > Arachnida > Araneae > Pholcidae > Pholcus > Pholcus phalangioides. The sequence continues at coordinate 12,173,401 of NW_028301615.1, read as the reverse complement.
TAAGACAAGGTGACCAAATAAAAAGTTAATTTTTTTATTTCAATAACTATACAACCCCTTGCTATATGAATGACCTATATGGGGGTCTACACATTATTTGGATACTTTCTCCAATTGAAAGTATATTTCTGGGATTAAGGCTTCACGAGTTATTCCAGGATAAAGGGTCCTATGCACCCTGTATAAATAAAATCTAAGACTATGATTTCATAATTAAATTACGAGTATTCTGCACGACACATAGAATGTGAGGATAAAACCCTTTTATTTTCTCATAGTGTATGCGTCATCATCTTGGCCCTTGAATTGTGAAATGGAACCCCAAAGCCAAGACTTTCAGCGAGACCCCAATCTAGATCTGTCAGTTTTTTTTTTGGAGACCTACTTCATTACACATTTGTTTAATAAAATCTGAAAAAAAAAACTCGTTCTGCATTTTCAGCAGACATTTCATTTTCGATATAACGGGCTCCAGTGTTTGTTTTTCTCTAGAAACTGACATGGGAAATTATCTTTTAATATTTTTGGGAAGAGATGTGTGTGCTTATACTTGACTGGGGTCGTGGAAAACCTTCAACCCAAAGGGAGTGATGAATTCGAACAATTTATTTATACAATAATGTTGTCCGAGGCCTATACATGAGAATGCGTTGATGGTGACAGAAAAAATGTTTTTCGAAAATATAAATGGCGTGGTTGAATCAATGACGTTGGAGGGGAGTAAGTTCCAGTTAGCTATGGTATGCGGAAAGAAGCTAAATTTAAAGCAGTCTGTGGTAGCAGAGATAGGATTTATCTTATGTGGATGGTCAAGTGTCTCTGCTAGAGATATATGTTGGCTTGGAGATAATACCGGAGGTATCGAAATTTAAATGTCCATGCAGAATTTTAGAAAGCATGGTCAATCGAGAAAAAAGACGGCGAGTACTTAGAGAGAGAGAAGATAAGTTCGCGTATTAGTTCGGAAACAGACATAAAGAGAAGGGCCAACTATCCTAGATAAAACGGGTGCATTTATTTTGTATTGATTCCAGCTTCTCGATATTACCAGCAGTGTAGGGGGTCCCAAATTTTGGAAGCATAGGAGAAAGCTGGAAAAATAAATTCATTAATGGTAAAAAAATGATTGAACTAAATCTTGTGCAAAAATTGAAATTGTGCAATCCTTTGTACTAAGTGGATTGATGGATTAGGACCGAACATTGCCATTGCTCTGAGTATGATTAAATATAGTACTTTTTACCATGCATAGGTGGAAAGTTTGTTTGATTCGTTTTAGACCAGAATCATCCTTGGGAGGTCATTATTTAAAAGATACGATTTACGGTCGTTGTCATTAAAGACATGGGAAAGTTGGAGAAGCAAAAACCCATTTCACTGAGAGACAGAGAAACAACTTTGCATTTTTATCACCTTTGAGGCGGGTCCACACTTTACTGGTGTATCACCGTAGAGCAGCGTTTTTTAACCGCTGTGCCGTGACATACTGGAGTACCGTGAGAGGATCATAGGTTGAGCCACGAAAAATTTTAAAAGAGATTGACTTATTTCTGAAGAAGTCCAAACATAATTTCATAACTTAATACCTTTTTCAGGAATGTTGTCTTTTTATTACAATAGCAATAAATTGTTTCATCTGTGTTAGTAATTAAATCATTGAAACCAATTTTTTAAAATTTCAATTCAAGTGTGAAGCGAGAAAAGAACGGTTGAAAAACACTGCCGTAGAAGAAATTTACTGCTAGCGGGTTTTGTTGGAACTAAATTTCATGTGGAGAACCTGCGCCATATTCTGCATATCTGTGTTACGCATATAACGTGTTTAGGAGGTGCTACAATCTACCTCCTGTGGGTCCACACTGCTTGTGCCTGTACTCGATTAATTTGACAAGCTTGTGCGTTATGTGGATGGGATGACAAGTCACGTTACAAATAATGCGTGACGAAAGTGGCTCGTGTGAATTTCAACGGCACACTAAAGAGGTTCGTATCAAACCTTCAGAATCATGTTAGACTGGATTTAGCGAGACCATTTATCAAGTTGCCTCATTATCAGTTGACTACTCACTTTTTTGTACCCCACGATTATGGCACCTTGATTGAATATTTGGTACGTGGAAGAGCTAGTTATAGATACAGACTTTATGGGAGCATCATGACATAATTTCCCGTTGATTTACACTATCCAGATAGCTGTTGACAGCCGTCTTTTCTTCTCTTTTTTAAATATTTAGACATTTTATTCAAAAATCTTGAAAGAGAAGATAAATAGAGATTCTAGTTTTTTTTTGGTTAAAAAAAAACACTAAAAAGCTGGCATATTCCTAGTGAACTGTGGAAAATATTCGTGCGTGCAAATAATATGCCATAAAAACGAACAACAAATACGGATCTTGTAAAACATGAATAATTATGCTAATGCTATTTAGAGCAGTATTCAACAGTTACGAAACTGCTTGCTATTGTTCGACTCTGTAGTTCAGCCTGCCTCGTTCTCTTTCATGCTCCTGTGCATGCGGAAAAACGGAGAGGGAGAGAGAGAGAAACAGAAATTCATAGCGTCATCACAACTTGCTGTGTTCATTCATTCCCAAAAGCTTAATACCCATGGAATATGCTCCATACTTATGAAGAAGAAAAGACGAATCTCGATGTTAATTCTCAGCCCAGAAACAACTAGAGCGCAAGAAATGTTTTTCGGTATAGTTAGAATTGTTGTATTTTTCGAAACTTCTTTTCCATTGCTGTGTAAAATCTGTCACGATGTAGCACCAATTTGATTTTCGAGAATTAAAGGAAGAAACCTTAATTAGTCATTTGAGTTCATTTAGAATTCAATGCTCATATCTATTAGAAGGAGGAGTAAGAATAATCCCAACACCCTAGTACAGATTACCTTCATTCTGAAATTACAAGCACATGTATTTTTAGAGTATTTTTGTGCCATTAAAACAATTCGGATCATCAGTAGCGTGCAACGTTGGGCGTAAATCCGTTATCTATGGCATCCTTTTGAATGATAATTTTTTGCCAGATAATAAATCTTTCCACCAATTACGTAAATTATCACCAGTCTGTGGACAGTCATCATCTATTTTAGTTCGTGAACTACTTGATAAAGAAATTAATTTTTTTTAAATTAGTATCTCAAATGATTTTTCAATTAAAAACAATATGAGAATAGCTTTAAAAAAAACAAGAACGTACATTCCATTGAATATTGGTGGTTCCATTGCTCTAGTGGTCATTTACCCGCGGTTCCCTTTCTTTAGAGATAATTTATTAAAGGCATTTGCCAATAGCATTCTTACCCGTTGTGAGATCGCGTGGGCATCTTCATGCATTCGCATCGCAAGAATTCAGGTTCAAACCCCGTTGACTGACGGCACAGTGGGGGTCGGTTGAAGTTGGTTTTCTGAGGTATTCCATTTTGAGGTGTGAATGTGAGCCGGTAGCCCCATTTGAAAAAAAAAACGTTCCCACAAAGTGCAGGCGGTTTTTCAACACTATACTTAAATAACATGAAAATTCAAGCATCTGCATTCTCTCTTCAAAATATGGAGGCCAGATGGCAATGTCAGTATAGCACGTAACAAACGCAAGTCTGAGAGTATAAATAGTTTAGGTCCACACGTGAGACCACACGTTCCATAATGTAGCGATCCGATAGGAATTCCCCGGAGGAATGTTTAGGATCGATTAAGTATTAATAGCGCCCTTTTCCCGGAGGTCATTTGCCCATCGCTCTCTTGCACTAGCGGTCATTTACAAGCGGTTTCGTTGTCTTGGTGGCCGTTTCCTATGGTTGTTCCTATTATCAACGGCCCAAGACTTTCGCACATAATTTGTTCCTGAAAATGTGTGCGAATGTTGAATGTTCCAAAGTAGAGGGATATAAAAAAACATAAAAAATTGTGCATGCATTTTAAAATAAATATTGCACAATATCATAATTAAGTTAATGAGGCATGTTTAATTGCTTCCACGTGTTTTCTTTATACCGCTACACCACGTTAGAATCTTCTTTTAATCTAGTGTTCCAATTTTCATGCAAACTAAGAGCTTGAATAGTTTAAAAAAATCAGAGGGGGACATCGTTTTGATGTTGATCATCAATCCATGATGACAAATATCTTTCCATTCCATCCATCATTATGCCGTGTCTTTTGGAAACACGCAATCTTTGAAGATATATTTCTACAATTTCGAACGTATTTTATCCTTGTTTTTCAAAATTGAGCATATCGTAGACCCGTTTACGTCGTACGAACGGCCGATTGAAGGAAAAGATTTACCGTTTTCAGAACGTCTAATTATTTCCATCTTTGTCTCGATCGTATGAAATTTGCGTCCGTAATCTATTTTTTGTTCGTATCAACACTGCAGTTTTTCTGTTTGTCATTCGTGTTTAAAAATTTATAAGGGCGAAATATTTAAATGTTAACAAATAAATTGGCAAAACACACAACGCAACACTAAACTTGTTAAACATTCGGCCTCGCTACTACTAAACCACACATGTACCTCGTCCATATTCCTCTGCGGAACTTCTAACGGATTGGTACATGTCCGTGTTGTGAACCTAACGTGAAGCTTGTTTCTGTGTAATGCTTCTTATAGTGCTGCCATCTACCACCTATTTTCCGAACTATGAGTGAAGAGTAATGTTTTTGATGATTTTACCGTTATAGACCTGTTTCTCTGCGGTGAGACGGCCTCGCCACTGCGGCTCGGGAACCTAGTGACGTCACAACGATTCCAGGATTCCGCTACTCTAGTAGCAATGTGTGAGTGAGCGCGAGATACCGCGCTCCGTTGTAGCGACTGCATGGAAGCGAACAATTTTTGCATTATCGACAAAATCTTTAATAAATTTAATTTTTAAAATGTGCGAAATATCGAATTGTGCGAAATTCGAGGACCGCCTGTACTTACCACTATTTTCTTTCCCTAACTGCCATATACCCACGGCGCTCTCATGGCAGACACAGTTGTGCAAATGGTCGGGTAAAGTCTGAAATTCTTACTGATCAATATGTAGGCTAAATCAAGGTTCTTGGCTCGATGCGACGCCCTTCAGTAAGTTTGGTGACTCTGGGAGCAGTTACGCACACTTTCTACGATATATCTATAATTTATATTTAAATACTCACAAATTGCGCTGGTAATCTTTGTTGTTGAGGGGAATCCTTTCAATTTGAAGAATATGAAACGAGTGTTATATTGAATAGAATTAAGTCTTTATACTTGACAAAAGCATCCCAAATGATACATTTCTCAAAGTTGAAATATCGAAGATTAAGAAATATCCGATTTCCATAGTTCGTGGGATAAAAACGTATGAACTACAGAAACGCATAACGATACAAACATAGTCATTTTGATGAGCAATGTGTTCTTCCGGGATTTAAGAATGAGTTTATCTTCATCAAGAACATAAAGAAACCATGCTTCCATTGTTTCGTTTGAAGCAAAAAAAAAGGAACATGACGAAGTAACCAGATCCGCTTTAACGTTTTTTGGATTTAGAAATTGTGAAAGCTAAATTGTGCAGAGTATAGTCGGTTGTAAAAATTCGGAACAAGAGGCATATTTGGCTTTTTTTTGAAAGGGAATAATAGTTTTAAATGCAGAGAGAGTAACACAATGCTTCATTCGGTCATGAAACGACAAAAACATTTCATTCTTTCTTTGTTTCCTTCAGGAAAAGCGTTTCTTTCACCATTGGAAATTCGATACTATTTTCTATTTATAAAGAAGCCGTAGAGGCAAATATGGTACATAGGAAAGTCCATTTATCCTGGAATAACTTACGAACCACTGATTCTAGAAGCATACTTTCAGTTGGAAAAAATATGCAAATAACGTGTGGATCTCAGATACGTCATTCAGATTGCGAAGGGTTGTATAGTTATTAAAAAAGAAATTAAGTTTTTATTTGGTTACCCTGTCCTAAAAAACCCCAAGTTTCTGCCCTGTCTCTCCCGATCCCCTTCTCTCGAAAAAAAATTCAATAATTGGTTATTACCACTGGCATTATTCACTGAGATATTTTAATTCGAAATTCGTTGAAAATGAAGGGAAAAAAAACACGAAGCGTGCTGTAAAAGAGCTTGTCCGTTAGCTTACGCGGCTCTTCCCTTCATTTTTAGCGAGTTTAGAAATAAATGAAATGATTATTGCACTTACAAACATGGATTTTTTATTAGGCTCAGGAGAGACAGGTCAACAACTGTCTATAATTGGGTTTTCTTACGACAGGGTCACCATATAATAATTTTTTTATTTTCATAAACATACAACTAATATGAATGGCGTATCTGTGGTCTACACATTATTTGGATACTTTTTATCAATTGGAAGTATGGTTCTAGGATCAACGGTTCGCAAGATATTCCACTTCACTCATAGTTAGAAAAATAATGGCCAGTGGCAGCAATACGCATAACAAGCATTATATAGAAATAAACTTCACGCTCGATTCACTTCACATACACGCACATTCCAACATGCACCAATTCGTTAGAAGTTCCAGCGGCAACAAACGGCAAGCAACGTGAGCTACAACAGCTGACATTCAGTTAGACGACTGAGGCCGTCTCCTACAACCAACTTATTGCTCTGATCTTGCTCCATGTGACTTTTTCTGCGGATAGAGAATTTTCTTAAGGGATGAAGATTCTCAGGTTTCGAAGAAGGGCCAAAAGCAGTGACGAAGGCACTGGAGGAAGTGACAAAAAAATCTTGCATATAAGCATCTTCATTCCGCGTAGTTTTTTACCGTTGTGAACTTCTTATTACAAAAATATATTTTTAATATTTTCTAACAGTAAAACAAATGATTAATATAATTTCTACTAAAGTTTACCGAATTTCAGGATTCCAAAATAACTGTAAAATATATGCTTGGGTCTGACCTACATAATATACGTATATGAAAAATCTTTGAAATGATGAAATGACAAATATGTCGATAAAAACCCGACATATTTACGTCATCAAATAAATTTATTTCAGTTTTTCCACAAAAAAATATCGAGTTTTTCAAGGATTTATCAGCAGACACACACTCACAACTTCCCTGATGGAATTTTATATTCTTTATTAGTTAAGAATCAATCCTTAAAAAATTGTGGATTCCAGAGCATCTAATTTCTGCTTAATTTAGAGTTTTTCATGATTTTTTCCCCGTAATACCATGTTTGAAAATTTTCACAAAGGAGAGAGAATAATTTCCTTAGGAAATTTCGATCGTTGCCACAAAGGAACTAGTCCTATTGAATTCAACTTTTTTTTTCCCCCTTACATTATGAATTTTTTTTCCGTGATGAATGTCCTTGCGTATAAAATATATACCGAGGCCAAAAAGTTCGTCTTTTAGAAGGTAAAATATCAGATGTAACCATTTAAAGTTGTCACACATCACTGCTTAGAAGAAATAGGGCAGCGGGCTTAACACGTGGATAAGAAGAAAACAATACGTAGAATCTGCCTTCGTTAACAGATCCAAACACAGACGAAATGATGAATTCTGAAGAAGAGAAAGAGTATAGCACTAATTGGAACATTGTTTTCATCCCTCAGGCGGATAAACCAACTCGCAAACAAAAAGCAGTCAAGATTATATTCTTTTGCTCCCTCACCATTTTACTTGATTACACCGTGAAAATAAACCCGTGCCATAATAACGCTTCAAAATCTTATGAATCATCATCATGTCAGCATCTGTGTCATTTTGTTAATTATAGTAATCACTGTCGCAATTTTTTTTTGTTTGATCTTTGCCTTAAGGCAATCACTTTTCACTAGTTAAAATTTCTAACGTCTTTTGTATTACGAAGCACCAGTTCAATAGCGATCAGTGAAATAAAAATGATCGTTAACGGAAACATTATACAGCAGTGTGTTCTTCAACCGCTGGTCCTAGGACCGGTGTCGATCCGTAAGAGTTTTCTGCCGGTATGCGAATCACTTCGCCCAATTTATGCAGCCGTTACACATAATTTCAGATTAAAAAAATAAAATGCTGTCTCTAAATTTCTTTTTATTTCTGTTTTTTCGGTCTGCAAAATATTCATCCTATTTATTTTGGTCCGTAAATTATTTTGGTGGTTTTTTTAAGGCCCGAAAATAATTTTTTGTATTTATTTTACCCGGTCAACAAATTAATTCCTCCAATTTATTCATCTCAACCCGGTCCGCGAAACTGTTAAAGGGGGGGGGGGATGCTCTCCCCCCCCCCCAGAATCAAAGGTGAAGTCGACTGATCTAGTACATATATGTATAGATGAATTGCCATCATCATCATCGTGCCCCCCCCCCCCCCCAGACTTCCAAGTCTACCTTCGGCTATGCTGAAATTTCTACCAGTTCACCACGCTTTCTGGATACGTGTTGTCACAAACGTTTCAAAACTCAACCATAATATGTGAATGCAATATTAAAATCATGTCACAACTCCCCTTACAGTCCAGATCCTGTAAGATTTCTGGCTGTTTCCGACATTGTGGGAGAATTATTAGTTTCTCCAGCTGGGGTAAGGTTAAGTCAGCTTCAGAAAAAGGCTTCTTTACTTGCTTTGAGAAATGGATTGAATGATGAAAACATTGCATATCTTCTGAGGGAAGATACTTTGAAAAAGAATAAATTGTTTTTTTGCTGTACCGACCCTATTGTCGCTAGACCCTATGCTTTTGCTGAATCCGACCCTACGCCGTAGTCACGTGCATCTCAGAACAACTATTAATGCAGCCTAACAGGTGATGATTTTCCCAAATAAATGTTCGACTGATATTTTAACCCTTTTGCGGTTTTATAAATTTTACCTATCAGAATTGCAAATGATTGCAGATTTTATACATGGGGTGTGTTGTACCCCCCCCCCCCCATTGGCTTACGCAAAAGGGGGGTTTTGGGGTTTTAACCCCCCCCCCCCCCGAGCCAAGATTATAGTGTTATTTTGCAGGGAAAAACGTAAAAAAAACCCCCTCAGAAGGAAAAAAAAGCTGAAACCCCCCCTTGAGAAAATTCTGAGTACGCCTATGCCCCCCCCCAAAGCCTGGAATAATATACCGAGGAAAGGCAGCACCCCCTAAAGATAGAAGGCATCCGCACGCTGCTCGTGACGTCAGCAAATTGTCCATCCTCACTCAGAATATTCAGAGAAAAAAGTTCGCTCAACGTACCAATACCATCGTTGTGCGGCAGAAAAACAATCTGGCTCAAATCAAAATTGGAGATTTCTATGCCCCACATCCGATCACCATGCGGTATTTTTGAGCCAACCAGGAATGTTCTAAGTCAAAATAAAAAGAAACGAAATAAGATACTGGGGGTTCAAAATGCGGCAAACTTGCTAGGTAGCCTTAATAACGTTACAGATGAACTTGGCAACCCGTGCGGAGTCCTTCTATCTGTACCACCCAAGGGCCATGTTTGGTCATAACTATCCACCTATTCCTATTCTACCCCAAAGAGAAGGGAAAAGAAAAAGTATATTTCAAACACCATCTTTCTCTGCTTTAGGAGACTAGGATTTTAAATATAGTGTATAGGAAATCACACAGGGTATAATATTACATCTCAAAATTTTCAAGTTGTGAGCTGCTTATCATCTGCGAAGATTCCTGAAACAATCTTCCGACGATTATCGTAACTCTTTTTAGGTATTTTTTTATCGGGATAAAATTAGCAAAGTAATATTCTAGAAATATACGCCTGTTCCCTATTGTTAATTTTTTTAGCTTTTATGTTTTGGAAATGAAAACCGTGTAAGTGTTATCGGTTCCTAAAAGGAAGAGTGATAGAGCTATCACACGAATAGTTTTTTTTCCCATTTGATATCAATTTACGGGTTTATTTAATAAACGTACCTCGAAATGGGGGAGGGGGTGAAGGAAAGAGACAAGTAAAACGTGTTATTAAAATCGTAAAGTGCCTAGGGTGTCTGAACAAAATTAATAGCCGTATAATCTTGATTGTTTTGTACTTGATGACGTCGAAAGAGGAAGAAATTGACTCGTTTACCTCCATGTAAGGCTTTTCTACGTCATTTTTATTTTTTCCGTCTCGACTTTTGCCACCTTTGGAATAATAATATCGAAGGACACTCGCCCATAGGGCGGTGATTTTCGTGCGATCCGAGAAAAACACTGAGCCGCACGGGTTTGGTATTCCGAAAATGTCGTTCGTAGACTTAATTCTGAAGCAGCTCGTGAAAAAAAAGGTGAAGAAAATACATATCGAGGACAAATTTCTGGTTTTGTGGTTTCTAACGAATCTCTATTAAGAAAAGTTAGCGGGAATTTTTTTCTGCATTTTTTTCAACGAAAATGATTTCTGGAAAAAATTTTCCGAAACAGATTCTCTCCCGTGAATTATCTATTCATACAAATACAAAGACAGACACAAGGGCCACAACAGGCAAAAAACCCAACGAGGTGATTGAAAAAAAATTGCCCATAAAAACATGGCTGTCAAAATATCTAAAATACAGCAATCCAAAAAAGAGCTAATACTATTAATTATGAGAAAATATAATACACTGCCCATAAAAAATTATGGTTGTCTTATTTAGGTATGGATAGCTCTCGCATCATATTTGTTTTCAAGCGTGTGAATTGTGTTAGACTTCACGGCCCCTGGAGGTGAGCTGTTTCATTCATTCACAACGCTATTCTCTGCGACACCGCAACCTGGAATTTTCCTTGTGAAGGTGTCCCCTTGCCGAAGCAGTTGATTGATGGTGTATTAATAACTCTTGGTCCATCCTATCTATCTCGTTGAAAATTTTAAACACTTCGATCATATATATCCCCTTCCACCTGCTTTCTTTAATGATGTAAATATATTCAGAAAACTAAGTCTCACTACATAGCTCAAGCCCCTACCTCTACAAGAGCCAATACCTCCTACAACTATCTAGCTATAGATGGCGTTGCAAGAGCACGCGTAGTTTTTCTTTGCACCCCCTCGACAAAGTCAACGTCCCCAAACCTTTATCGTAAGGTTTTGTCGTAATCCAGGCCAGCACGTGCTAAGCCTCAGAAAACGGGAAGGATTACTTTAGGAGAACGTGAAGAGACCTTTTTAAGAATGAGACTGACTGTCGTCTGTTCGCATTTTTGACCACTCCCTGAGCAATGCTCAGAAAAAATGAGCCACTCTTCAATGAAAATTTCCAAGTCGGTGATCCCAGTTGCATCCGGAATAATTTTACCATTCAACTCGCAGGTGAAAATATCGAACGTGGGTTGTTCGAACCAAGATGAGTGACCATGCACTTGTCAACGCTAAATGTCATGCTCCATTCATTTTAACATGCTGCAATCATATTCAAGTTCGTCAGGAGGATCACCCTATCGCTTGGATTCCCGACTACCCACATTAGCTTCACGTCATCAGCGAGGGGAATATTATGTTACGTAATATAACGTGAAGTTAATAATATTAGTAACTTTTTCTGGTAAAAAATGGGGATAAAAATATTGCTCACATCAAACTTAATTATAATATAAATTTACTTTTACAAGTCGGAAGTGAATTCGGGCTTGAGGTATCATCAGAAGCGAAACATTGATCTTGCGTGTGTTTGTACTACTACTACTCTCCCTACAGCTTTTGTAATAAGACTGCAATAGCTTTCTGACAGAACGAAGGGGGCGGTCAATGACCCATTCGAGGAGAGGTGACCCAGTGGCGTAGTTTTTTTTTTTTTTTTTATCTCTTGATAGTTATTGCAATAAACAGGTGAGTTGCCGACATTTCTTATTCTACGTTAAGACAAGGGAATTAGGACACGTTTCCTTCGTCCCGATGAAAAGAAGCGCTGTTGGTGGTCTTGTCGTTTCGGTTTAAACTTTATACACCGTATCTTTTGCACATTTGCCACCTGCGCTAAGAAATTTTTTTTTCCCTCCCACTTCCAACTTATAAAGTTATAAAAATCTTGGACGTTAACAAGAATATCAACAATGATCTCGAACATTGATAACACTGACGACAAATTTTGATAAAGTTTCTGCGTCCGAAACAAAAATAGTCATTTCTTATACAGGGTGCATAAGTAACAGGGCATATGACATTTTTCTGGAGAACCGTCGGTGCGAGAGGCATGTTTCAAAGGAGAAAAGATATACAAATAACGTGTAGTACTCACACAAATATGCCATTCATGTTGCAAGGGGTTGTATATTTATTAAAATTTTAAAAAAAATAACTTTTTATACGGACACCCAGTGCCCCAAAATCCAATTAGAAAGTTTTTGTCCCTGATATCAACTAAAAAAATTCCTCGTTTCCAAGTGCAATATTCACTGAGATATTGGAATTCCAAAAATGGAGGAAATTTGGGAAAAAAACAGCGTTAAATGCGGGTAAAATGGTTTCCCGCCTATAATGACATTTTCTCAATTTTCCTCCGTTTTTTTCCAAATTCCAATATCTCAGCACTTGGAAACGTGGAATTTTTTAGTTGACATCAGGGACAACAACTTTCTAATTGGGTTTTGGGGCACAGGGTGTCCGTATAAAAAGTTAATTTTTTTATTTTAATAAATATACAACCTCTTGCAACATGAATGACATATTTGAGTACTACACGTTATTGGATATCTTTTCTCGTTTGAAGCATGCCTCTAGCACCAACGGTTCTTCAGTAAAATGCGTGCGTGCTTTTACCTATGCACCCTGTATTGAGGTGGACATTAATATAAATAAAACACAAATACTTATTAATAAAAATGTAAATTTAGAACAATAAATTCATTTATCTACGTTTGGCACGTTACTTCGTTCTGCATAAAGGTACGATGATTATGGTGGTTTCCGATTATGATCGGAAATGATGAAGTTGAATTATCGAAGTCGATCATTTTTCCTGGTAACGTTGTGTTCTATTACCATTTTTTTCACCATACAGTACGTATTGAACGCTCGTAAAGCACTTTCTAACTACTTCACCAAACACCAACTCTGGCCATATCGCTATATTGCAATTTACTGCCATTAGTGAGATGGGTTGGAAGTGAAGGCGCTGTCTATCGGTGGTCGCCTCGAGTTCTTTAGGGAAAATATCTTACCGATATCCTCCCTTGGGTTCGAACCCGGGACCCTGACAACAACCTTCACGGTGGTAGACGAGCATCTTACCACCATGCCACTCGGGCACAGCACTTTCTAACTGTCAACAGAGCATTGGCGTACGCAAAGAGGGGGCGCAAAGGGGTTTGAGCCAGGATTATAGTGTTAGAGAGATATAGATGGCTTTTTTCTCAGCCAGAGATATCAAGGAAACAGTTATTTTCCGGATATTATGCTGAGGTGAGCTCGGAAAGAAAAGTCATCACGTGGTGTAGATGGTAGCATGCTTGCCCGGTATGCAAGAGGGCCTGGGTTCGAGTCCCGGTGGAGACGTGATGACTTTTCTTTCCGAGCTCACCTCAGCATAATATCCGGAAAATAACTGTTTCCTTGATTATAGTGTTATTTTACACGTAAGCCCTCCCCCAGAAAAAAGAAAAATCTGAACCCCCCCCCCCTCGAGAAAATTCTGCGCAAGCCTATGCAACAGAGTAATATCTTAAAAACAAGAGTCCATAAAACTTTTTCATGGTGATATTCGTGTTCAGCAGGTCAACACAATCCGGAATTGTATGTCGGTCATGTCGGACAGTTTCATTGTTGTCCATCGTAATTTCTTACGTTACTGAGAGAGAGCGATTCATTGACTTTCCTTCTGTTTCTCAAGCATTAACATACTTTCTAATGCATTTTCAGTCTCTCATCCCTTGAATTTGTTTTTTGCTCAGATATATAATTCGAAAATATGAGACTGAGAAGAAATTTTCGCAAAATCTGAACGCATCAAGGCGCTAAGAAGCAAAAATAAGCAAACAAAGGAAAATATTCATTAATTTTATTCTCACATTCTAAGGAATTCACACGCAAAAAAAGGAAGAAAAAAAAAAGAATCACAAAAACTTTCGATTCTGAATTAGTAGACGAAAAAGAAAATATGTGCCTCGGAGAAAACCAGAGAGTTTCATGTGTAGCCTTGTCATACTTGCCAGGACATGTTGCAAGTCTGATAATAATAATATTGGTATCCCGAGATAAGAGAGATTAGACGTACGATATGTTGGCAATATTTACACTGTTTCTGGTGACAAAATACTAATACGATAACAAAATATTTTCGATGTCCTTCTCTACCCTTGCAGTGAAGGTATTCGTAAATTTTTGAATAGAAAGGACCTGTCAACACAAGTGACCGGATAGTCCGCTCTTGAATGCGGCACTCAATATATTTTCTGAGGCTTAGTTAAATGTTGAATAAATATGATTATGGTAAATGCGATAAATCTGGTTAGTTGTGCATAATCCCCGATCATTTTAGTAAATTTGATCGCTAAGTTCATCACTTTTCCCGGTGATTATGCATAAAACATAAGTATCGTTGGTAAACATGATAAATCGTACTAAATTCATCTTTCTTTCTTGCAAACCGAGCACGAATCAGGTCTACCAACATCTATGGACGATTTACTACCTAATGAGTTGTGCCGGAAGTGTAACTGTGTGTGTGTACCTAACACAGTTTCTCAATGTGTATGTAGTGTTTGATTTTTCAGAGGTGTCATCTATATTTCAGAAGTGAAGTGAGTGATGTGTTATGATTCAATTACATTTGTAGGTCTGTTGCTCTCTGTGGTGAGACTTTTTTAAAAGGGAGATCGGTCAGCACCTCCTAGAGATAGAAGGCCTCCGCCCTCAGCTTGTGACGTCAGTAAGCAGTCCATTTTCCCTCAGAATATTCTGGGAAAAAAATTCCCTGCTCGAACCAGTATCATCGTTGTTAGGAAAAGAAATGATCGGGCTCAAAATTGGCGATTTCTATGCCTCACATCCAACCACTATGCGGTATTTGTGAGTCAATCAAGAAGGTTTTACGCCAAAATAAGAAGAAACGAAATAGGATGCTGTGTTTCAAAGTGTGGCAAACTTGCTGGGTAGTCTGAATGACGTTTATGGCAATCAGTGCAGAGGCCTTCTATGTCTAGGAGGTGCTGGATTGGCTCGCATTCGCGCCTTGAAGTTGGGAATCACAGAAAAGCAACTGCAGCCGACCACCACTGTGGCGGCGGTGGGGTTCGAACCCGGGACATCGCGACTCGAGTCCGTCACTACGACCACTCGACCACCCCAGCGGCACTAAATTCATCACGTTCATAATCCTCGTGCACATTCCTCTGCTGAATTTCGAACGAATCGGTACATGCCGGAATGTGCGTTCTCAATGTATGTGTGGCCCCTAACGTATTTATGTTGTCAGAGTTGTGCTTGCTTCGTGTTCTAGCCGTTGCTGCCATTTGACTTTCGTATTTTGAAGTAAAGATGCTAAATGCTTGAATTTTCATATTATACTAGTTCAGGTTTAGTACCTGATATACTGACATATATAACTTGATATGCTCCATACTTGTAGTACCATCATGTAGGTCTGCCTGTTCTATACGCAGAGATTTTTTCAAATTGGATGGGGCGCGGTAGCCCGGTCGATAAGATGCTCGCCTAAAGTACCAAAGGATGTTTAGAGGTATCGCGAGTTCGATACCCGGTTCGTCCTTGTCAGAAAACTTTCCTGACACAGGGGTACAACAAAAAAAAACGGCGACTTGACCGCAGCAAAAAATTGCTACCGCAGGGAGTCCCCCATCGAGGGGTTAGCGCACCAGCCTCTCGATGAGTATAAAAAAAAAACAAGCCTGCCGTTCGGAATCGGCAATAAATTGTAGGTCCCGGTCTAATTAGCCCTCGTGTGCAGAAAAATGACCGTGGTGCGACAAAAATGATCAAATGATAAAATTGGATGAGCATAACATAGTGCTACAGAAAATCTGTAGTAATTTAAAATGTGTTTCACAAAAAACCCAATTATCGTAATATAATTTATAAGATGAAAATAAAGGAATGTCCCGTATACAGGTAATGTTAATGGGCAATTCGGAGCATCTAACGAGTAAAAAGTTTTTGTTTTTTCTACGTTAAGTACCAGTAGAGCAACAGAAGCGTCTGAGTGACGCGGTGATAAGATGTTACCTCCACGATTTCCCTCAGGTGTACAGGTTCGAACTTGGAGAAGAACACAGATAACAAGTTATTTTCCCTAGCAAGCCTGGGGCAACTTCAGACAAATGGCGCCTTCATTTTCAACTTAACTCCGTAAGTTAAAAACTGCTGTATGACGATGTGACCGGAGTTGGTGTGTGATAAAGTAGTAGAACAACAGACAAACATTGCTTCGATGTGATGAGCTATTTCTAGGAATTTCTTGGGAAAACGTCATTGAAACAGAAGCAAAACCGATGATCAATATGCCGTCATAAGCGAAGTTGTTGCATTCTCTTCGACGTTATAAGCAATGTTTCTAACACAATTGTATGTAGTATGTCTCTATGGCAGGACATACATATCCTCTCTATCCAACAGCTAGCCCGTGAGGTGATTTTGCACGGCCACCAACTAGCTAAAACTACTGCGTATTAAATTGTCAGACTCTACCACGAAGCTGGGCTGGAAGAGATATCGGCAACCGGATAAGTCCGACGGCAGAGTCCTGGCGTTCATTCATTCATGTGTGTTAAATAGATTTTCTGATCATTATTTGAGCTATTGGTTTCAACAGTAAACTTCCTGATTAACAGATTAATCCCATTCGTTATTTCTAGTGACGATAGTATTGTGCTATGTTATCGACACAAACAACTTCGAACACACAAATTTCTCTTGTACATAACAAATTGTTATGTGCATATAATTTCTTCCCTCTCCCCCCCCCCCCCATTCCATTTCTGTTCCTCCATCTCGTTGGTCAAGTTGCCTGGTGGTGGCCTCTGCATTTATAGCTGAATGCATATTTGGTGCTCTGCTCAATGTGACGAACCTTCTTTTAAGTGGATACCAACTCACTATGGTACCTCGAAACTTCAGTCGACTAAGACGTGAAACCACAATATATGGGGCAAGCGGATTGTAGCACATGGTAGCGAATTTGAGGAAAGAGTAGTAAAAAAAATTAGACTAGAACTAGAAAAGAGAGGGCTGCAAAATTCGTGTAGTCCACAGGCGGCAAAACCGTAAATGCGCCTCTGCCCCCTCAAGGGAGTCGTGACCAACATTTTAAGAGCCACTACATCAAGATAATAGAGGTGAAGAAAGAAAACTTCTTTCAGATAGTCTTATATGTACAAAGTAATTGGTGATGCATTACATATGCACCTGGGGAAACAGTAGGTGTCTCCGAACGTTTGGGACAGAGCGGGGGCCATGGTTGGTCTGGAGGAGATATTCTTATATAGTCTTATATAGTCATATTAGGGCGGCAAAATATCATTCTTCTCAGGCGGCAGAATTTATTGTTCGGACCGGTTCTGTGTGTACCCACGAAAGGATTGGAACTTCTGCTGGGGGTGGTACGTTGCAAAAGACTGGTGCGCTGATGTATATGTTCCTTTATGCTGGTTCTCGAACCGTGAGAAGTTGCGGCCCCCACTGTTATATGGGAATCAGTCCGGACGAACAATAATTGTTGGTCCGGACTGATTCCGCCAATAATTATTATCGACGTTAAAGCCTAGGCGTTGTAACAACCGAGTTTTACTGTACTTTGTGTGTGGATGCATAATATTCCTTTAATATTCAAGACGCAAAGTGTATTAGTGAATTTTTTCTGCTAAAAAATCCGATATGTTTCGATTTGGATAATCTAACAACACTTGTTAGATTCGCTGAAATCACTCCAGACTACGAGACTTGTCAGACGTGCCAAGGAATAATAGATGTCGCATAACTTTGTCCTTTTTCCTGCAGTGAAATTAACGGTTGCATTTGAAAATTCTCGTTGAATTCACGTTCGTTGATTTCCAGACAGAGATATCGACTGGAAAAAAAAAATTCACAGAACTGTTTGAACGTGATGTAACTAGCTCATTCTCTGAAACATTATACCTTCAAAAAAGGGGGTCATTTACATTTTCTTTGAAAGCTTATTTTTTTTATTGGAAATCTGTTCGTCGAGAGACAACTTATATACATATTACCAGCACCGTTCTTTCGCTTTGTGCAATCTAGTATTTAGTTAACATTTCGCATAATAATGAATCCACCGTCGAGAGAGAGAGTTGGACTTAATAATCCTACGAAGAATGAAAAGAAAATTCGGGCAAAATATTTACTTTTGTGTCATACGTGATTGAATAAAGAGCAACCGGAAGCACGATTTCGCTGTCACGATGATGCGGAAGGGAAACATCATCGCATTTTTATGAACGATTGTGCCACGTTAGTACTTATGATGCACGAGACGTTATTTCGAGATGGATTAAATTGTAATGATGAGTTATTACTTGGATGTCAGTGATAGATTGTTTTTGCGTTCCCCATTCGAAATCACAATAAATTGCTCCTTGAAGTACGATTTATTGCTGATAAGCTTCAACAACCATTAATGTTAGTTGTAGAGGAAATTGAGAATGTAACGTATAGGATATTGCATCGAACCAAGTACCAGAAGCACAACGACATTTGTAAATTTTTGTGAAAATATGAAATAAAATCCATTTTACTTACTGGGTTTCTATTCGAATCACTCAATTTTTCACCATCTCAGGTAGAACGAGAAAAAAATGGTTAAATATTGATCATCCATCGAAAGAACAAACCCGATTTTTTTTATTCGTCCAAAGCCGCACACCATTGTTTATCGAACAAAATGCTATTGACCACATGTCCCGCTTTAATTGAAAATTGTCCTATTTTTAATGTAGCGTTATTTCACCGTTCTTAACAGATAACTTTTCCCACACTATGGCTCTTATTAATGAGCCATTATATTTTCTTTGGATTTATAAGGGTTGAATTTTTTCATTTATCTCAAATCTTTAACAAAGTAGAACCTTGTTAATGCCAAAATACCAATTCCAAAGTTCCCAGGGAACTCTGGAACTAGGAGTTCGAGGGGCGTCTAGTCTCTAAGCCCTGGACAAGTGGGATCCCGAATTCTTTATTTGTCTTTATTTGACTGCTGCCGAAAAAATTACAGGCCATCAAAAGCAACACTTGCCCCGAGTGATAAGTCCATTCTTGTTTCTAGTATTCCAAAATCGTAAAAATTTATGCATCGAAACAAAAACCTACGCTGCGCCTGGGTGCTCCGCACTCCTTGCACCCTCGCTCAAGCGCCCCCGAGTTCAAGAAGTCGATATAGGCAAAACGTATGCTAGGCGCTTTTCATAAGAACTTGGAGTAAAATCATGAAAATGCAGAAATATAGTTACAGCTAAAAAATAATTTATTCTTTTTCAAAATATCTACCCCTCGGATGTGCCCATCGTTCAATCCTCTTTTCAAAGTAAGCAGAGAAGGTTTTTTCTGGAAGTTGTCTAAATTGGTGACAAAACCTTTAATGGTTAAAATAATAATAATGCCCATTATAAAAAATGGAAAAAAAGGAGAAATTGTCACCTCCGCACATAAAATAATCCGTAATCTACCTTAAAATATCTGTCGTTGTTTACAAAAAACTAGGTTTCATTTCCGTCATTACATAGTATGTTTGCTATAAATAGCCCAGTTTAAGACGAGCCGAGGAAAAACTTCCTTATATTTTGGGTCACCCAACACATTTATGATCCTGAAATATTCGATTCGCAAGCATCATATTCTCATTAGTCACAGAAATTGATCTGAAGCTGCACCCAAAGGATTAGAGAAGCTGTTATCCTCCACGAAATGCCAAAAAAAAAAAATTATACGCACAAAAGTCTGGCCTTCATTTATTTATTGGAGGCAAAGTATTCCTGGATAAAGTTTTAAATGTATTATTATAGAAGAATCCACGCAGTTATTATGATGAATGAAAAAAATAGTTATGTATATATTAAAATAACGATAGGGGGATATACCTCTAAGAAACAAAACTTGTGGTCTGTTCCTTTTGTAATTTCTTCAATCTACCCCTACGATAAATCCCTCTCTAACGATATTTTTTATGGATGTTTCGAGACCACTACGACGATATTTTTTACACAGGGTGATTCAGAAAAGATTGGAAAAACTTTAAGAGGTGATGCATTATAATAGTGCACACCAATACAAACAATTGTCATGAACGAATGCATGGTGTAACATGAATCAAAAACGCTCTAGCGTGATTCGAAACGGACGACACTTATAAATGCATTTCATTGTGGTACTAACAACGCTAATTCAGAGTAGACGACAACAACAGCATAAATGCAGCCCTAGGCTGGGAAGAGACGTGCGCACATAATAAAAGAGGATAGAGAAAATGCTACTTCACCAAACCTGGCCATATCGCTATTTACTGCTATTAGTGAAATGGGTTGGAAGTGAAGGCGCTGTCTATCGGTGGTCGCCTGGAGTTCGTTAGGGAAAATATCTTATCTATATCCTCCCTTGGGTTCGAACCCGGGACCCTGACGACAACCTTCATGATGGTAGACGAGCATCTTACCACCATGCCACTCGGCCATGGTGAGAGAAAATGACCGGAGGGGTTCTAAAATGTAAGAATGTGATGATGATGATGATAATGTCCCACAGAAGAGGGAGAGGGGAAAATGGGGAGAAACGGACTAATCAGCAGATAGCAAAAATCGCCACATCGAGGTGAAAACAAACCGGAATGTTCGAATTTCCCCTCTCGCTGAGTGCCTCTTTCTCTTCCTTTCGAGTATGTGAGGTGCATAAAAAAACAATACAATTGTTTTTTCGTCGCTAGTCACTATTATGCCCTCCCGTACCTCGTGGTCGCCTCACTATGAGTTCGGCCTGAAGGTGGTGGAGCCTGATGATAATGCTACCTCTCGATATAACGATAACCGGAGCAGCAACTAAAGGAGGGGGGTAGGTGGGTCTGATGCTTCAGAGGTTGCCGAATTCATCCTTTAACTGCTCCTTCTGCATTACATAAGAGGCTAAGAAAGATAGAGAAGGTGAGGGAGGCTCAAAAAAATATGCGTACTTCCCATGGGTGGCAAAATATCTGGTTACAGCCCTGACAACACAACTACCCTACCCAGAACGATATTTTTTTCTTGGTCCGCAAAATAGCGTTTCATCGAGGTTTCACTGTAATAATAACGAGTAAAGTTTTAAGCTATTTTTTCTTGAATGAATGAATACACGAAAACAAAGTGTGCCAACAACAGAAGCATCACTCAGAATATATTTAAGATACTGCATATATGAAGAGCATGATGATCTCACAAAAACTCAGCCCGTCAAATAATTTCGTATAAGAAAATAATGCTTGTTTTAAATTTATCCCGTCAGAAGTTACTCCAGTTTACATTGAATTCTGATTTCCTACAAGCCGGATTCATCCCCCCCCCCCAACTGCGACTACCATTTGTTGGGACGGCTTGAAGAGGCATACATATTAGGAAGACAGCAATTCGACGATGTTGCAGGAGTTGAGGAGCACCTGCGCACCACCAGCTGCATACACATCGCTCTTCTTTCTTCCAGGAAGAGATAAAAATATAGAAATTCCATTGAGAGAAAAATGCATTAGAAAATATCTAGAGATTAAAAATTGTTTTATTCTTTGGAAAAATTGTTAGAAAAGGATTTATTTTTATATTATATTTATTTTAATTTGTTTACGTACTTCAAACTAAGTCTGCCTTTGCCAGTGTACATCAATTTATTTATTTTCATATTATTCATTAATTTATTAGATGTGAATCTAACATATGTTGTTCCTTATCATAAGAACACGCAAGGAATTACTTCGGTCATTGTTTGAGGACCGATAAACATTAAATGGAGGTTATATTAATATTTATCTCGAATTTCAACCCCTTCACTTTCAGGGGCGAAATATCTCGTCCAAACACAAATGGAAGAAATTGCTTCCAGCTGTCCTTGCTTCTTTTTTATCTTTTTTCCCATGATCGTGAAGCTTCATTGTAACCCTAAAAACGGAAGTTGTTCCCGCCCCCGTTCTATCTATACTCCTCTTTAGTGATTTTTCCTTCCACATTTAATGTATCTTTTTTTTCATAATATACATTACAAGAGAATTACTTTATCCTACTACTATTACAAGAGAGAGAGAGAGAGAGAGACAAAGAGGAATAATAGAGGAAGGTAAGGAAGATAGAGAAGGTGAGGGCGAAAGTTGAATCTACTCACTGTAATCTTTCTTTCCCTTCTATTTCTGACATACAAACAAGGAAACCAGTTTTATCGCCGATACTTCAAAAACAGATCATCCAAATTTGTTGTCAACAGCCTGAACATGAAGGTGTCAGGTCTTGGTTTACCAGATTCGAAAACTGAGTAAGGAGGACGTCTGCGTGCTATGTGCACTTAGTAACGTCACTTTTTCCAATTTTCACAACAGATAGCGCCACTATTCTGACACACATTACAGGCCACAACAATAATTTTTCCCAACTAAAACAAAACCACTTACAAAAGCAAAAACCGAAGAATTTGTAGGAATTTCGATGGCTAAATTGATCAATGGAGAAAAAACCCCACTAAAACACTCATATCAATGCAGAGATGCTTGCTATACAGTATGTTTCAATATGGAAAAAAAAATCCTAAGGAAAATAATGCCGGAGACCTGAAAAGGAGGACAAAAGGGCGAATTTTCTGAAACGTAGGAGGACGCTTGAAATGACATTAAAAGGAGTTCATCTGGTAATCCTAGTCAGGTCCCCTAATTGAAAATTCATTAATTTTACGCCCGCAGGAAAATGTAGTATAATGTTAACAGAGCAAATACTCTTAGAACTGGAATAGTAGTATAAAAGTTCAGCTATTGTTTTTGCGCCATCTATTGACGACAACTGCAGCTTAATTTGGCTAGATTTTCTAGACTTGATGACGTCGTTTTCCCAATTTTCGCAACAGATGGCGCCACTTTTATTCCAAGAAATCAAACCACTACCACAATACACAATTTTTTCCTAACTAAAACAGAACCGCTATATATGTTACGGGAATTCGATAAATCCGATAATTATGCATAATAACCGGCTATTACGCGTAGTTACCACAACCATTTTTGTAAGTTTAATAAATTTTGCTTTTCACATTTACCTGTGGTAATGTTGTATAATCCCCAGCTCATATTGGTAAAAATATGATAAATCGTCAATAAATTACTTAGATTGACTGGAAATTTCGCTCAAATTTCAGCCTAGGATGATGGAGTCGATCATTGATGTTGCTTATGTTTAAAAATGTGGTGTAAATACGCACTTATTCTGAAATTCTTCAATTTTACGCATTTATGTACATCAATACCATATGGCCTTCACAAGGATGGGGCTCCAGCTCTGGGGCCCGGGATGGTTCTCATCACTTTTTTTTTCACGCTATAAATTCACTGGAGACGGGCCCATGAAAGGCCCGAGCAAAAAAAAATAAAATAAAAAAAATAATAATCCGTCTTTCCTCGCTTTTACTGAATTGTTCCCACCGTCTGGTCAGTTTTATTACTTCACTTTTTTTCCCCATAGAAATCAGCATTGAGTGTTGGGTGCATCTTATTTTCTTTGTTCTTGATTGGAATAGACACCCCCCACCAGGGCCGTCTTAAGAGCGTCATGGGCCCCCGGACCAATAGATTTTTCTGAGGCCCTTACCTGGAAAAATCTCGAAAACTTCAACAAAATATCAATTTTGTGAGGCCCCTCTTCCCTTGAGGTGCCCGGGTGGGCCCGTGCGTGCAGACGGCCCTGACCCCCACTCCCACTTCAGTACACGGCATCTTCTGTTGGTGAGCAAACAATGGTATTCTCGAGAAGGTTTTTCTTCTTCCAGCTTCTTGAGCTGTTTTTCCGACTGTCGTTTTCATGTTATCCTGGGGCAAGCTAGGACATGGTAAGAATAACATCTGCACTGCTTGGAGGCAACTTGGATTCATCTGGGAATTTCGAGGGCGTTGGTCAAAGCGCGTAAAAATGTGTGAGGAAAAAACACGCAAACACTCATGCCAGTGAAGAGATATATGTTTCAGAGTGAAAATAAAAAAATTGCCCTGAAAAAAAAAAAAAATTCAGGAGGACAAAAGGGTGATTTTTAAAAAAAAACGTAACAGGACGCTTTAAATGTCACACACACACACCAATACCTTCTAAAGCATTGCTCTAGAAGGTGTTGCACACACATACACACAGAGAGAACGTCATTTTCCTTAATTTTCACAATAGATGGCACCACTATTCCCACCAATAAAACCGGCCACAACAATAATTTTTCCCAACTCTAAAAGAGAAATGCTAAAAAAATTCTGGGAATTTCCATAGCTATGTGAATGCGTGTGTGGAAAAAACCACAAAATCACTCATATCATTGAAGAATTATGTTTCAAAGTGGGAAAAAAAATTTTACCAGAAAAAAAAAATAATTTCGAAAACCTGAAAAGGAGCACAAAAGGATGAATTATCCGAATCATAGGAGGATGCTTGAAATGACATCAAAAAGGAGTACGGTTTGGGAACCCTACTTTTTCCTAACTCTAAAACAAAACTGCCAAAAAAAACAAAAAAAAACAGAAAGAGTAAAAACTCTGGGAATTTTTCGACGGCTATTGGTGAATGCGTTTGGGAAACAAAAAGCACAAAAACACTCCAATGAATGAAGAAATATATATTTCGTAGTGGGAAAAAAATTTCCCAGAAGAAAAAGACAAAAATTCTGGAAATCTGAAAAGGAGGGCAGAAGGGCGAATTTTTTCCGAAACGTAGGAGGACGCTTGAAATGACATCAAAAACTAAGACAGTTGTGTACCCTATTCATTTTTTTATGTTAGTCGGTGCTGCCATCTGTATATCAAGTTAACACCTCTTCAATCATGCATTTCGATTTTCTTAATTTAACATTTTTTTATAATGATAATGAAATTTAGAGATATTTATTTGCCTCATGCAGCCTACAAAGTGAAATTTCAGGAGAACAGATGTGCCCTGAACCTACTTCGATATTCTTTTTGTTATCGGTCCGATCTCAAAACATGATAAAAATAGTGTACATTGCCAGATGAGCGAAATGTAAGTGTTGCCATCTGCCGACAGTAACTGCAGGTAGTTGATCAGTAGTAGTTACGTTGCTTCTTGCGACAGAGCCTGGGTGTCTCGCGGTTTCTCCAGTTTCTCCAGTTGATACGTAGCTTCGGGGCAAAGCTGTATTAAAGAGTTTTGTATTTCTTAATCCAGATTTGGTCCGGATGGATGCCTCGGACACTGTACCAGGAGAAAGACGGCAAGTTTTTTATTCATTCAAAATTACTAGAAGGGGATACCAAAACAGGTACTCGCCGCGGGCAACAAAGTCGGTTTTTGTTTCTGGTTGCGGTCCTGCCCTTCTGGTAATGGTGACCAGGGCACAGGACGTGCCTGCACCCGAACTAGCAAATATCATAAACATCTTGTATTGTAAGATGATTATGTAAGAGAACATTACTGTGTGCACATTCCTTGCCATTATGAATAGAGCAGAGGGGAGGAGATAATCCTTCAACTCATTACAAGGGGCCGCCAAAATGCTTGATTGCCCCGGCTAACAAAGCATCTAGTTCCGGTGCCGAGGGAGAGTTGTCGGAAGATATGTACTATATAAAATTTCCAATGCTATTCTCAACTATGCCACGAACTCATCAAGTGCGGGAATGCCTGAAGGAATATACAATGTGCAAGTGCTCACATCTATCGTCATGGCCTCCACATCGTGGACAAGGGCCTCTAGGCTGGGATTTCTATCGGGCCCCAAGCTAGACATTTCGTGGGCTCTTCTATAGTGAATTTATTGTATAAAACAGCGAAAATATTCTATCTACCTTAACTCGAAAACGGTTCGAGAAACAACAGGGCAGGTAGGGTGCTTTATGTCGACTGACTGATTCATCATGGCCGAGCCAAAACCACTGAATCTCGAATAAATACGAAATTCGGTGATTAGTTTCATTTTATGATGTAAGGGTTCATCATAATCCTAAGAGGTTTTCGCAATTCAATCTCTGAGTGGGTCATAAGTGGGGAGGTGTTCAAAGGTTACATAGCAAAATCGTGCGGAGCCGAAACCGCTGAAACTGTAAATATGAAATTTGGTCAGTAATTTTATTTTTCCATGTGGTCTCACTAAAAAAAAGGAATTTTAAAATTCAACATCTAAGCATTGGCGGTTTCGTAGGGGAGGGGAGAGGGTAGTCAGGGTCAGTCAGTTACCCCCCCCCCCCCACCCATCTTCAGACGTGCGGTTAAATTGATTTTTTTTCTTTTTTTGCAATTCTGGGGAACAATAAATAAAAAGAGACAAGAGTGTATGCACACACACAAAATCAGTTTTGGTGAAGTATCAGATAGGTAAAACAGGCATAGTGAGATCATATCAAAAACTTGTTAAAAGCTTCCCCCCGGAATTACAAACTTCTGTCTGAAATGAAAACAAAATTACTCCCCTCGAGACAATCTCTGGAATTGCCCCTGCATCATAAGTGGGGTAGGGTCCAAAGGTTATGGAGCAATCATCGTGAATCCAAACCACTGATGCTATGAATACAAAATTTGTTAAGTATTATATTTCATAATATAGAGACTCACTAAGACTAACTTCTAAAAATTCAACTCCCAAGGTATCATGAGGGGTTCAAATATTGTATGGGGGAAATATATAAATGTGGAAGTATGTATGTATGTTTGTTCTTCATACCAATACACACCATTGTATCATTCAAAATTTTTTTTTTAGGATTCTTCGCGTGAAGAAATTTCACAATTACATCATTGAAGCTATGATTCTAACTGAATTTGTGCCAAAGAAGACGTTTTCACATTCCACGTATCCCAATTATCACTGACGAAATGCCATTCATTTTCAAGCGATTACAGTTCCCGATTCATTTAGCTTTTGTCATGGCAATCAACAAAGCGCGAGGCCAGTCGTTAGCAGTGGCAGGTATCAACCTACTTGAGCCCTGTTTTTCACACGGACACCTTTTCGTCGCCTTTTCGCGTGTTGGTAATCCCAAAAATTTGTTCATCTACACACCAGATGGAAAAACAAAAAATATTGTGTATCCACAAGCGATTGCCTGAAGTTTTTAATTAAAATTATTTTTTTTACTTCTTTTTTGCTTAAATTTTATTCTAACTTTTAACTTATTGAATTTTCTTTCAGATGAGCCAGGAAAGTACCGGCTAATTGAGCTGCATACATATATAAATTTTTTACGGTGCGGGCAACGTCGCCGGGTATCATCTAGTGCAAAATAAAAATTAAATGTACTTTTGAAACTTGTCATGGTCTAATGGATAACATGGAGATGCGTATTATCAGTTACTCAACATTTTTTGACTCTCGTGGAGCGTCGGGAAAAAAGATTTAAGCTATTAAATTCGCTATTAAGCTATTCGTTTAAATCTTCAAAGAAACAAAGCCCCACGTTAACCAATAATTTTTGCAACGACACTCGTAGACAAGTTTCTAGTGTTCGCGACTTCGGAACAGTTTGCGGTGCCTCTTGCAACGCTTTTTTTCATGCATACTGTTTTAGTGTCTTTACGACCATCTTAATTCCAGGTTGAAGAGCCCAGACTGCATTTTCCATTCGCATGCCTAGACACCCACTTTCGTTCCAATTCCTAGAAGCGCTGGACTTGCACTTCAGTACGCACTTATAGCACATCTTACAGTGGTTCGCTGCCGTGGCAAATTCCAGCAACTTAATGCGCTCTTTACTCCCATTTATTGACATTTCGCCCTTATAGTTCGCTTCGAAGTTCGTATCATCATCCATTTTAACTTCCCTTGGAACTTGTCGGCATGGTCAAATGTATATTATGGAGTGTGTTATCAGTTACTCAAAATATTTTTGATACGCATGGGATTCTCGAATAAAAAAAAATCGACATATTAATTGAAATTTTTGAAGAAACGAAGCCCCACGGTAACCTATTATTTGTACCAGCGAAACTTCCAGATTCAAGCAACGTTCAATTGCCTGTTGTTACTGAAAAAAATACCGATTTCTCCCTCTGTACGTTTCGTTCTAATTTAAAGAGCCTTACGTTTCAAGCCTGGGCGATCATTTTCGCTTGCTTGCGTTCCTGCAGACTTTCTTGCCAGGTTGAAGAGGCCACCAGTTTGTTCTGTTATCTAGTTCGCTGGCCTGAACGGCCACTTTCGCACTTATTCTTAAAAGTGCTGGGCTCGCACTTAAATAGGCATATTATTAGCCAGAGTCTAACAACGGCTACGGTTGTACGGCCGTAGTAGCCACAATTTCAAATCACTGAGCGCAACTTCATACGCTATCTTCATTGACATTCTGCCCCCATTACTAGTTTCGAAGTTCGCATTATCATCCATTTTAATTCTTTGTCTCTCCCCCACCATTTCTCCCCCTTCTCCTTAGTTGCCGAAAAACCAATTTTAGATCGATCTTTATTTTGATACGGATTCCGGTGCTTCACTTAATTTGATACCATTTTGTTTCCCATGCCCCGTTTGTGTTACAAGCATCCTTCGCTTTACTTGATCTCACTTTACGAAATTTCGCCTGACGCGAATATTTTTATCTTACAATTAGTTTTGAATTTACAACTAATTGATCGTGGCGTATTCATTACTTTTTATCAATATAAAAAAAGATTACATTTCTGTAAAATTCTTCAACACACACACAACACGGAAGAAATAAGACAGCAAAAGTATGTTGCGAGTACATATAATACATACTTTCATTTTTCGAAACCTCGACACAACTCGCGCCTAATTTATTACCGAGTGAATTGTGCTTGTATCTTGTATTGTGTTTGTGCAATTTTGTTTCAACGGAAATGAAAAACTTCTGAATGAGCAATTGTTCATTTGAATTTAGATATTTTAATTTTTATACAAAAATAATTTCGGTTTTTGATCGTCTTGGGGGAGGGGGGTAGTTCTCAAGCTCCCCCCCCCCCCGCTCCTCTCTGCGTACACCTCTGCACCTAGGGCAGAATTTCTGCCGGCTCTCAGGTCAGTAATTTAAGTGGGTCCTACGCATATTTTCTGCCAAATTTAAAGTGCGAAAAAATTAAGAAAATATAATGACGATTTGGAACCCCGTAGGCTAGAGCCTTGCTAGTCTTCCCTTGTATGGAACGTTCACACATTATAAAGTTACCGAAAAAACTACGTAAAATGAATATTTTTGCACAAACCATCCTGTTCGAAACTAGGCATCAACTTATTTATGAAACAAGAGTTTTAAGCAACCTTTTTTTTTATTAGAAAATAAACAAACATATACCATTTTACACATTTACACTCACAATATAACCCATTTTGACAATAAAGATTTTTTTTTGTTTCTTATATAAACAAGTTGTAAACTTTCACCATTTTGGTTGTAGAAAAATCTTCCTTTTTTAGTAGTACGGGTGGCTGTAGAGAGAAAAAACAAAAATTAACCATCACTGCGTAAGGATTTTTGTAGATTTGTTAATGAATAAAAAATTACAATGAATAATGAAGCAATTAGAATGATGTGAAGAGCGACGACTGATATTTCGAGGGAGGGAATCAAAGTTATAGAAGGTCATCTCACCTATAACCATTGGAAATACTACAAAAAAGGTTAAAGATGATGCATGCGTCGGTCTGCTACATCCAATGGCTGTAGATGCGATGACATTCTTCAGTGCCGTCACGAGCTTTCTGCTATAGATGGTGTTGGCACATTATGCACTTTCATTCTTTCTTTCAAACCAAGCATAACTCCTGTCTTTATCGCCATTTCTCTCCCATTAAAAAGTCTCGCCACAGAAAGCAATAGGTCTACAACGATACAAATATTCGAAAGGAACACTTCATTCATAGTTCGGAAAATAGATGGCAGATGACAGCACTATAAACAGGCGTTACGCAGAAACAAACTTTCCGTTACGTTCAAAACACGTGCATGCACTTTTCTAGCATGGCCCGTCTTTGACCACTATGGCGGGCCATGTTCTGGTAAGGAGGGGGAGGTCTATTGCCATGTACAACTAAAGTATCAGGTACACTGGTATTATACGAGTATTATAATCGTTTCATCCATTCAAGTTAATCTTCGCATATGTAGACGATTCTGATTTTTCCGGCACAGGAACAACAGGATGTCGAATTCACTCTTTGCTCTCTCTACTGCAAAACTACGGGGACAGGCATAAAAATAAATGTTTGCCCCGAGCGACAAAATACTGTTGAACTTTTTTCTAGTTGCGTCCCGCTCTAGTAATACAAAACTAATGTGACACATTATAAAAACGTGATCAAACCCTAAGTCACACCACAGAGAGCAGGTAGACTTCAAACACGATAATTGCATAACATGAAAAATTTAGGCATTTGCGATTTTCACTTCAAAATATGGAAAACAGGTGACATCACCAGTATAACATGAAACACGCATAACTCTGTCAACATAATATGTTAGGACCACTGATATACACTCTTAACACGTTCCGGCATATACCAATTTGTTAGAAATTGGAATGTACGGTTAAATAGTATGTGTAGTCAAATAAAGATCACACACATACAGTAGGAGCTTTTGTAGATATGTTTTTCTTCGTAATCAAATCTTCTGTCTTGAAAACTCGGAATGATGTTGAAAAAAATCGGTCAGATCGGTCATCAATCTTCGATGTCCACAGCAATGCAGTTAAATTAGAACAGAGTTTCTTAACTTTTTCCCCATCCAACACCCGCAGTGCATTTCGATTTACCATCCCGTACGCCCTTAGATAATTATTTGTCTATTTGTTAGAAAATTTACTTTGTAATTAATTACATTTATTATCCATTAACTAGTTATATAACTTAAAATTTAATTGTGCAAAATTCAAAAATCTTTTGAAGAAAAAATATCAATATCGAAGCAAAAAAAATTAAATTTCTATGACTTTTAGTGAGTAATTTGTTATTGATTTTTCATAATAATATTTTGAAATTGAGGTTTTTTCTTTGAAAAGATCTCTCCCGAATATCATCACTTACATTCAAGCGATCTCTGTTTTTTTTTCCATGAGTGAATGCAACTAAAACCCCATTTCGTAAAGGTGAGTGCTAGTGAATGGTAGAAGTGTTTTCCAAGCTGCCTTCGCTAGTTTTGGGAATGGTTCCAGCTGCACATACTAGAAATGTTCTAAATCAGAATTTTGAAATTTCTTTCTTATACGTGCTCTTACTAGCCTTCCAATAAAATCGTGTGTCTTTTATAAATCACCATCGTTCATAAAATTAAGATAAAAAATAAAATGATTCAGTATAATTAACAGAAGAAACTTTTGTAAAAACATCTGGAAACTGTATATAAGAGAGAGAGAGATGATCATTCTGTCCTCCAAATCCCTACAAACTGAAAATATTCGAACTTTACGAGACACATTTCTGCGAGTGAAAGCCAAAAAACAATTTGCCAAAATGTCAGTGTGATTCATATTTTTAAAGAATTGAAAAATGCGATTTTTCTCATCATTTCACAGCCTCCTGAATAATCAGTCAAGATGTTCCAATTTTGTTTGGATCTCGAACCCCCAAATATGTTTTCGATACCTCTGGTTAAGAACCACTGAATTAGAGAGACCAAAGTTTCGCATATAAGAGATAATATACTAAAAAACATGAATTATTACCAGTCGGGTACGTTGTCCAGGGAATCGCATGTGTAAGTATCCAAGTTGAATGCTGATCCGTGGCCACAGTTCAGAAGACGGGGCTTATCGTTAACGCATACGATAAGCTTGTTGCATTCCGGGTGAGGATATCTTGGATATGGGTAGAATCTCGACGACAAGCCAACTATTTTATCTGGGCATTTGAAACCCACGATTGCTATGGAATTAAATGTATTGTATTAGCTAATGAAAATTTATTTAGATGATACATATGCATGTGTAGCTACATACATAATAGCAGAAATTAAAGAATAAATAAGTAAATTTCTAAGAATCACACACACACTGGCTTAACCTCATTATCAAGAACATGTGAAAAATTCTGATACACTTTTTAGACATGCGCTATTTTTTTTTATTATTATTTGTTTATACTGCATCATTTTCTCATCGGTACTGTACGACGTTTATGTGTATCACCTCTTTCATAGTCGGTTTAGGAATTGATGTAAAAGTAATCATCTGTATAAGATGGTTATCATCTGTACAACATCTCTGTGCACAGAGACACAATATTTCTTCCCTTAGATTGCGTCTCTGTGGTATAACCGGTAAGTGTGCTTTCCCGATTTACAAAAGGTCCTGGTTTCGCTTCCCGGGGGAGACAGCAAACTTTTCTTTCCCAAGCTCACTTCGGCATAATATCCAGAAAATCTCTCGATTTGATGTTTCGTTGGCTATTGTTTGTTATACCATCTATTAGATATTGATTACGCTGAATACTATGGTATCTCACTATATTTGCTGTCCAAAATATTCTTTCGTCACTTTTTATGGTATGAGAAGAGAGCTAGAAAATCTACCATATCAGATTTTGCTTCAAAATGGGAAATTATGCATCTGAAATAATAACATAATAATCCTCATAAGTTGTGAAGGTAACCTAGGGAACTGCATAGGTTCGGAGAATTTTAAAACAATAATACAGAATTTTTAACAGCAGATTAAATGGGGGTATCTCAAGAAAAACCACAAAAGGAATACAAACTCAGTGGGAGAGGATACAAAAATGACCTAATTATTCCTATAGAATTTTACTGTGTTATGTGGAAAGAATTATGAATAATACATATAAGTAAGTTCTCTTATTATAAAAAGAACCAAAAGTTGTTTGACTAGTACTCGAAACCGATTTCTAGAAACATTTTGATCTGGAATAGTAGCGGAAAAAATAATTATTTATAGAACACCTCTACAACTAATAAAGTACAATCGAAAGCATAAAAAGCAACCTACATAATACATAAAGAATTTCATCAAGAAAAAAAAGAGGGTGACTTACACTCATAATTATACTCACAAAAATTTCTAATTCATTCAACTCGGAAATAAGAGATTGAAAAGTTTCTTTCATCCTGCATTTACGAATACGTACCTTCACTATCACATCCTGGAACTTCATCCGGCCAAACGCATGAGTGAGTGTCATCCAAGTAAGCGAGTCCCTCTTCACATGCTGTTAGATTAGCTTCACCCCAAGCACACTTGATGTAATGGGTACAGCTGTCAGATGGGAAAATTCCCCATTGGTATGGACATCCGGGAGAGCTGATCGGGGGTTCTACCAAGCAGAATAAGGGAATGAGAAAAGTTTAAAAAAAATAAGCTTTTACACCAGGGATGGACAAATTCTAGGCGCCAGGTCACCGTGGTGAGTAAAAAATTGGTATTGGTGCCTAAAATTTTCTTTGGGTAGTTACTAAATTGCAGGCCGAGAGCAGTACAAAATGTTTGCAGCAGTATATCTGCCAACATGAAAGAGGGTCACTGCGCCCTGAAAAAGTCAGACAAAGCATTATCTTCGACGTTTTTTTACGGGTAAAATTTTTTTGACACCAAAAAAATTGTTCTGACGCCTAGATTGTTTTGCGATCTGTCCAGCTCTGATTTACACATCTAAAACATAAAACTTTCAATATTGGTGAATAGTTGGTTTGTGATTAGTTTTCTGAATGGTGTATTAATATATTCAAATAGATAGCACTAAAATGATAAATTTTTACTGAAATTGATAACGTGATCGGCATCGGATCTCCATCTACAGGGGTTACTTCACTGAAAAAAGAGTTCAACGTTACCTAGCGGCTATTCCAATGGATATTTTCAAATACATAGTTGTGATTCTGCCCATCAGGAGACGTTATCGGTCAACTGATATATTTGAGTTACTGGTGCATCTGCTATTTTGGATATCGTTTGCTAAACATATTTGAATCCTTTTTAACTATAAGTACCCGAATTACTGTATGCCGAAATCCCCAATCTATCTGAAAGTGTCCGAAGCACATCATTTAGTGGGAGTGTATTCCCGTTTTTGCCATAACTGCACTCTAACTGTTGGGGACTACTACTACTTCACCAAACACCAACTATGGCCATATCACTCACTATATTGCAGTTTACTGCCATTAATGAGTTGGGTTGGAAACGAAGGCACCATCTATTGGTGTTCGCCTCAAGCTCGTTAGGAAAATATCTTATCTATATTCTGCCCTGGGACCGTGACGGCAATCTTCACAGTGGTAGACGAACATCTTACCACCACGCCACTCGGGCGTTAACTGTTGAGGACGCGGGACTGTTGAAAATGCGGATTGCAGATATGCAAAGGCGTATCAGACGCAATACTCAAATTTTCAAATCAAACTTTATAAGAATTTTGGTTTGATTCACCCACAATCACAGGTGATGGAAATTGGGAGTTTCACTCAAGATCAATACTACTATTGCCAGAGGCGGAATTAACGACGGGCTCACCGGGCGCGCCCGGTGCCCCGACTTCTAAAGGGCCCCGAAAATTCAAACTTTACATTATTTTCTAATTTAAGGGGGGGGCAGTATTCTCTTTTGCTTCGACCAACTTTTATCCGCCACTGACTATTACTGATGCTCGTGTAAGTGTAGTGAAACTGACGTAAAGTTTGTTTCTGTGTAATGCTTGTCATGTGTAGTGCTGCCATCTGACATCAATTTTTCTAACTACAAGTGAAGTGCAATGATTGAATGATTATCAAGATCAATACTTTCAGGCGTGATCATTGAGTGCTCTTGGGGGCTTCGTGGAGTACCGTGGTACTCGTGAGCAACAGGCCAATGCCTGGATTGATGAAACTTTTAGAACTGCCGTTGTTTTTACACGTATTACATTTCTCGCTTCAACCATGATGCGATTTCAGTTGAGCTACCCAAAAAGCAAATGACATTTTTTTTCTTTAAAAAATTACTCACGTAAAAGAGTTCGGTAGTATAAAATAATTTTCCTCACGAAATTTTTGCAAAGTCAATTTTTGATATTTTGTAGCGTTTTTGTAAAAATTAAATATACGTAATAAGAACTTTCCAGAAAATAAACGTAGTAGATGGGAGATAATCCAGGATATTTTAATTAAGGTTTTTTCCCCCTGTTTTCTCGCAACGAGGTAGTATATCTACATGTCACTCACCTACTTCTTTTCTGTCTCCGCAATCAACCTTCCAATAGTAGTTGCAGAATTCATATATCGGGTGCTTATCGTCGAACACAAGACCGTTCGGACATTTCTCGTGGCTGAAAGTACCGTTCGTGCACTTATAGAATTGGTCGCAAGCGGTCTCATGAGGGTAACCGAACACTCCGTACTCCGGGCAATCACTTGAAGGTAGCGCTAAAACCCGGTTGTCATCATCGTAATATGATTGTGGAGCACCTGCGTTAAAAATTGATGTATTTAGTCAGTAAATCTTAATAATGAGGCTGAAATGCAAAGAGATTATTTTGATGATGACGACGACGATGATGATGATACAACAACGTAACACATACAACAACGAGACTGGTTAAATTCAACATTGGCGAAATACAGTATATTTTTAGTCTTAAAAAGAATTTTTCTTTGTTAGGGTGTACATATAGGTTGATATAATCACTGAGAATTTTCTCTTTTTTTTGGTAAGAGATTGTTAATTTTCACAGACCCCTCTCTCCGCAGGGAGCAGGCAGACCTACAACGTCATACTGCACTTACATAAAAACAACTTGCAAGGGCTTAATAAGTCATGAATAAGCAGAAAATCACCGAATAGTGATCGCGTCTGAATTAGGTGCACTAATTTTTTCAATGTCTTCATATACATTATTCATAACCAAGTATGTTTGTAATTAACTAAATGCCCTTCTACGACCTGGTTCTTGAAATTCTTTGTGTCTATCTTGCTTAGATTTCAAGAAAACGCAAAACTTCCTGAATTTTCCACCAGGTGCCGTTCTAACCTTTCATATCATAGCGAGTACTCGTATTACTATACCACGCTACTTTCATGATTCTATCTACCATATTTCAGGAGTTGTTGAAGATTATGTGAAATTTCACAAATATTTGTCCTTTTTTTTCTCTCGGACATCCGAAAATGATTCTTAGAGGTAGAAAATGATTGAAAGAGGCTGCGCATGTCATTATATGCGAGATCTTCAAGTGGCCATAACTTTTGAATGGATGAAGATAGAGTGATGGAAAAAGCGTCTAGGTATACTGAATTTGACAAGCGCTACACGATAATAACAACCAAAATGCCACCTAGTGGAAAATTCTTGAGATTTTTTACCTTGTCTTGACAAATAAATGGGCTTTGAACAAAAAAATTACGGCTTAAATGTGCGAAATTCATTTTGATGAGATGATAATACATGAAACTCACTCATAATGTGTACACTGACGGTCAAAACTTTTAACATGTTGTATCATGTACTACTACTTTTAACCATCAATGCCTCGGAAAATTTTCTTCAAATGCTACGGAGTGATTTTATTTAGGTTCAAAATTACGAGTTATAGATTTAACCAATTTGCATTTTTTGACAGAGAATTGCATAAAATCTTTGATTTTCTCACAATTCTTTAAATAGTAATTTTAAAGGGGTGTGAGAGAGAGAGAGAGAGGGAGAGGGAGACTATATTGCAACTGAATTGAGCTGATAACTTTCATTATGTAACTTTAACTCTGAAATGCCCGTAGAATTTTATTACATGTGGACACACTCTCTAAACCTCTTCTCATACAAGAGCGAGATATCTCAGCCTAGAGTGGATGATAGAAATGCATTCGAGCTCTCTCTCTCTCTCTGTGCTTTGCCTCATCGAGACGCTTTATGTGAACAGAAATTGATTTATTTTTTATTTACCTCAGCACCTTTCCCCTTCCCCTTCGCTATGGTTGACATTCTATCCACTACGGTTAAAATATAGTATCACATATATAGGACGAGGGTGGCTGTGGGGAGGCAATGGAAGATCTGCTCTTCTCATCTTTTTTCTTGATTTCCTAAATGTTAAATAAAGATACGGGTGTTTCGGAATTTATCGCCGGTACTCCATCAATGTATATCGTTCTAATTTGTTGCGAAAAACCTGTATGTAAAGGGGGTGATATATTTACTAATTCAAGTGACTAATGCTATACAAGATATGCATAATGTTATCTATCCTTAATTCAATGGCACTGTAGTGTATCAAAATCGTTCAAGTTTTCAAATTAATGCTCAGCCGTGATGAAATTTTCTCCTAAAAAAAGTGCTCCGTGACTTAGAAAGTTTGGTAACAACTGTTTTAGGTAACACATAGAAAATAGAAAGAATAAATGTTAGTGACCTTGAGAACGAACTATTATTAAAAGTATGTTTTAGAAAATCGTTTATTTCTTTAGAAAACAGGTGTAAATACTAATGTATAACCATGAGCGCAAATACATTACTGAAGTAAGTAAAGGGGCATAATCAATTAAAATAAAATGAAGCCTGCGATGTTACTAGGAAATAAGATATTCCAAAAACATGAGGGGGAGGACCAGATTTCATTAGTCCATCATTGAACTTCAAACGCACCAAGGACATAGGTCTCTTTAGTTTTTTTTCCTTCCTCCTCTCACTATAATTTGTCTTCAATAAAAAAAAAAAAAAAATTTATCTCTCTCTCTCCTAGTTCAATTTTTTTTCATTTGCATGCACCTGTCACAAGACGCCCTCAATGGTCAAACAATGGAAACGGGAATAGATAGAAACACAAATAAATTGTTGGTGTAAATCAATTCAACTTCGTGGGGACTCCACCACGAAGTTTTCAGACACGACCTAAATCACCATGATGACCCACTTTTGAGACAAAAACTGCCGTATGAACTGAAAAAAAAAGTGTATAAATAAATAAATAAAAAACTACAGCATCAGGTTGTGTGACCGCGAGGCATTTCGTTGTTACTTCCATTACTCACGCAAACGTTACATCAATTAGTAGTAGTAAAGGAAGTGAGCGTCGAAAAGCAAAACTGTTTAAAATTTCGACCACGATTGGGATGATACTCGTTTGACGAGATTTCATTGCTTCCATTCAATTTTTTTCCTAATTGCTGAGAATCTGAAAAATACGCAGTATCTCAACCTTCTGCGAATTTAACCGCTCATAAGTTATAACCATCACTAATGCGACAATATCAATAATACTATACTTGTTTTCAATCTTGGCACCACTTGTAACATTGAGTGGCCACTTTATTATGACCACCTCGTCAATATTTCGTTGGGCCACCTTTTGCATTTAATGCAGTGCGGATTCTTCTTGGTATGGACTCTTCGAGATGTTGATAGGTCGTTTGTGAAATCTGAGACCCATACTTGATGAATAGCAATAGTGTGAAATTGAATGATTGTGGATTTGTAGGCCTAATTGGCTCTTTCAACTTTACCCCACAAATTCTGAATAGGGATCTGGGATTGTAAGGGGGCACCTAAAGGAAACAAAATCTCCTTCATGTTCCTCAAATCAATCCTGCACAATGCTAACACTATGACAGGACGCATTATCTTGAAAATAGCCATCGCCATTGGGATAATCCATCAGCATAACAGGATATACTTGGTTAGTAACGATGTTTCGATGCGTTGTATTATTCAGACGTTCAGACGTCATGAACACGAATTAAATGACCCAAAGCATGCTAGGAAAACATTCCTCAACCAGGACATTGGCCTCCACCAGCTTGAAGGGTTGTAGCAATGCACTTGGCATCCAAGCTTTCGTGGTGTTTCTGCCACTAATTCTCACTCATCCATCTGCATGGTATAACTGAAAGCGTGATTCATCGGACAACTCGTTTTCAATTATCCAATGTCCAATCCTTTCGCTCCTGATCGAATTCGATCGAATTCCTGAGGCGTTTTTTCTTGGTCTTCGTACTGGCTTTCGGCTTCCATATCTCCCGTGTACGGCGAACAGCGTGTTCAGAAATCCTTTGAGACGATCCCCGATTAAGATCTGCTGCAATATGTTGCATTATTTTTGTTTTCTTTGTCTTTCGTAAGTCTGGAAGTTCCGCCGAACATTCACCAGTCGGTGACGACCATGAGTCGCCCGTTGAGACTCAGTTATTTGTCTGACAGTCCAGTCTTTGGACACTTTAACCGCAGATGCTCTTGAACATTTCACAAATGCGGCGGTTTTGCTAATACTCGCTCCATGGTTCATACAATCATCCCTCGATCAAAGTACGTCAAATTTCCATATCACAAAAAATTCAGTTATACTGTACCACGGTCTCAAGAACTAAGCTTTCCTTTTTTTTCCTAGCTCTCCAGCGGCAACAGTGTGACGCTATAGATCATTTTCTTAAAACTGTCAGGTGGTAATAATAAAGTGGCCACTCAGTATACAAAGTATAAGAAAAATATAGTTTACACAACTAAAACATTTTTTTAAATGCAAATAGAACTCATTAGGGGTCATTCAAGTATTACGTTAGCATCGAGGGGGGGGGGGGAGAGGGTTTCGGATTTGCTGACTTTTGATGACAAGGGGGGGGGGGTTTGAAGGTTGCTTACGTCATCAACCACCCTTTTTGAAGATATGAAATATTCTAAGCTGCTGACGAAATTTTGCTGACAAGGGGGGGGGGGGGAGGTCAAAAATGGCTAAAAATCTGCTTACGTAATACTTGAATGGCCCCTTATCAAAACTTAAAATTTTCCACGCAACGAAACTGCAGTTTCAGTTCTTACTCATAAAGATTGTATGTTCAGAAAATGTGCTATACAATCTCGAAAATTGCCGAATTTCAGCTTATGGCACTTGACAGAAGTTCCGATGAAAATTTCATTTGTACAGCACACACTATGTATAGGTATTTAACATGATGTATCAGTATCGATGCCTGTGGTTGGGAATAATATCCCATGTTTTTCACATCAATAATTCTTATAAAAATGATAATGATGGTCAGGTTTTCGTTTTTCTCAATTGTAGGAGAATTATACCATCAGGAGATGTTGATGCCACACATTAGTGTTAGGAGAATAGTAGTCAATTTCATTTACCGATGACGGTCCTTTAACGATGGCTCGAGTAAAAACCAATCTTCAACCTTTATTTCACCTCTGTTCAGACCATTACCCATTACAGGAAAAAAGTTACTGAAGGTGTGTGACAAAAATAAATAAATAAATAATGCAAAGAAAATAATCTCACATAACGAAAGGTATAATATAAAATCCCAAAAAATAAAATGAATATGCAAACATAGAGAGATATAAAATTAATCAAACCAAATCTTGAAAATTTGCTCAAAGTAGATCATTGTACGCAGTTTGGGAAACTAGAACATTTATATGGAAATAAGCAAAAATCTCTCAAGTCCAAACTTTTTTTATCGCACTCGATTAGGATGGTTTTCACAAAATGTTGTCTGTTAGAAAGGGTTGAAAATAGTTATTCAAATAAATGTATTCAAATGACTCCCATGATAATACATTATCTCTGCCGATATATATATAGATATACTCGCATGAGAGATAATTTATATCCGATTCCCCCCTCTCAATTTATTATTTTATTTGTCTCTAAACACGTAAAATTTCAGCAGCTATAAAAAATGACACCAGAAAGAGAGAGAGAAATCAACTCTTTCTAGATAAAAAATTAGTTTGTGTATGTATATCCGTATTTTGTACTGAAATGGCACTTTCTAAAATACCAAAAAAAATTCAAAAAGGAAATTGGTATAATGAGTTTATTTACCATGTATATTCAAATATACATGCGACCACTGAGGGTTAAATTAAAGAGTAATAAATGATATTAATAATGTACGCTGATATATTCGGGAATTGCGTCATAATCCGCTGGAAATATACGCTATCTTAAGTCTGAGCGGAAATTTCGGAAGGAAAACTATATTTTTCCAATTACATATCACGATCAAGAAAAATATCTAAAAAATTAATACTTTTTATAATTTCTCTTAATTTCGATTCAAGTGTTTTTCACTTTGAAAACTGCAATTTAGCTAAACATACACGTGCCGGAAGAAAAAATTGAATACTAGAAATGGTAGTATTCAATTATTCGATCATATTAATTACTTCGATAGTGTTCGAGTTTGTCTCAGTGATTTCGAGATTTTTTATATGTATATAGCAGAGGCAGCAAAAAAATCTACTTACAAAAAGAGGCTGGCACCAAAGCTAACAGAAATCCACAAATAGCCAACATCGTATAGAGTTAGTTACAAATAAATAAGAAGATTCGGTAACTTTCCAAACGGTTTCGGTTTTTAGACTGCGATAGTTCGGTACTCAACACCGCAAGATGGCGCTGCTGTCGCTGCCGTAAATTGAAAGTAAAAAATGGCTAAAAAGGATTTACCTTTCCTTGCGGAACAACCTTGAACGCATGAGACCCACATTAAACCTGACTTTCTTCTTTTTTTCCTCATTATTTTATAAAATTGCTTTCGCTTTTTATTCAACTCTGGAGGGATTATGTGATCTCGTGCCATGCATAACCAATATATACCAGACTAGGAAGAATACTTTTCATTTTAATTTGAAATGTCATTACAAAGCTAAGAAAACATTGATGCACAACTAATATTTAATATAACGCATGATAAGTGAAGTGCCAAATAGCATTTGATGTTTTCATTATCATTCTCAAAATCTTAGTTTCTTTGAATATATTAATCACCTTTTTTTCTGTGTAAGACTGTGTGTGTGAAAGACAAATATGTGTTTTTTTTTAAATAAAACAAGCCATGATTTTTCTTGGTTTTCGTTGCTGTTTATTTAGATTGTTGAAGTACAGATTTTTTTTTTAAAAACGAATTGTTCCGATTACTATTCCCTGTAGTAAGTTGCATTCAAGAAGTGACATTGTACAGAGTATTATCTGAGTTGTCATATGGGAGCTCGTCGTCTAATCTTAGGCGTATTTACAGGAGGACTAAGTGGGCTATAGCCCTGAGTGTAAAGTTTGGACGGCGGCGAATTTGAGAAATAAGTGATCAAAAAAATTAGAGTGGAATGGGAAAATAGTGGTAAAATCATAGATCCACCTCTGTCTACAGAGTGATAGACTGGGTCAGGGAACACCCAACAATGATCTAAGCATGCATCTAGTGTGTAAGCATGCAGCAAAAACAGTGTGCAATCACGCAGCAAAAACAGTGTGCAAGCATGCAGCAAAAACAGTGTGCAAGCACGTGAGTCACCAGAGCAGTTGCATGTACTCAAGAATGTGAGAGACCAAAAGAGGGACCAGGTCGATGAACAAATAAAAGAGTGACCTAGAGAGTGTGCAAGCGCGTGAGAGACCAAAACAATGTGTACGCGAGTGAGTGACCAAAACATTGTACCTGCGAGTGAGTGACCAAAACAGTGTGCAAGGACGGGAGTGACCAATCAGTGAGCACACATGTGAGTGACCAAAAGATGGGTCAGGTAGTAGTGAATAATCAAAAAAGTGACCTAGAGAGAGAGAGAGACCAGTTCAGTGTTCGACAAAAAGCTACCTAGCATGTGCAAGAATGAGAATAACCAAAAGTATGTGAATGACCAAATGCGTCACTTTGAAACAGAGGTGTATCTACAGAAGGGGGGGGGGGTTATGAGCAGTTTATAGCCCAGGGTGGTAAGTTTGAAGGGGCGGAAAATTTGAAATGGTCAAGAAAAATTTGAAAAACGAGTGGTCAAGAAAATTTCTCTAAAATGGAAGAAAGCGACAAAACTTGTATTGCCCACAGGCAGCTGAACCCTAGATCCGCCTCTGCTTATAATTAGGAGAATAGAAAATGTTTTCAGATTGATGTCCTGAGTTGTAGATCGCAGTCTATTTGGCCTATATGAGAGTAAAATACGAACATGGTTGAAAAAAATAATTCTTTTTAAACAATTTTTACCCATGAAAAGCCAAAGAATAATATCACAAAACCACGCTAATTCACGCCATATAATTGTGTGATATTCAACGTAACTTAAGATGTGTAGTTACCATATCAGAT
Organism: Pholcus phalangioides; assembly: GCF_987345545.1. NCBI lineage: Eukaryota > Metazoa > Arthropoda > Arachnida > Araneae > Pholcidae > Pholcus > Pholcus phalangioides. Next base: position 12,130,364 of record NW_028301615.1, on the reverse strand, counting down.
TGTTAAGCGTGATAATGACAATTATTCAGACGCATTCGGGTATGAAAACTTAAATATCTCCCTCCATATTATATTGCTTCTATTCAACCTGCCATGAATATAAACCGTTTTTTACCCCCACCTGCCTGGTATAGAACAAAAACAAATATTAGTAAATTTGACAGTTTTTCCCCTTTTTCAGTATATTCAATGTGAATGACATTAACGATCGATCAATCTTCATAAACTTCGCCTAAAATGAAGTAAATTCGGGCCCCTCGAAAAATGATTTTTACTGGAAATGACAAATTTTAGTTTTCCAATGTATTGAAAACAAAAACAAAACAAAAATTACAGCATAGGTTTTTCTTATGAGTACCTTGCTCCCAGAATGGGACAACGCCCTCAGACTGCTTGAGGTCGATTTTTTTTCTTACTAATGCATTTTCATTTCCTTCTTTTTCTGTTGGCTCGTACCATTTGTGTGACCGCTCCACAAAGAGGTCATACCGAACAGTTCCAACCTTTCCTTTCTCTATCTTTCATTGCTTTTGTAATGTTACCTCCTCCTCTTGTTCTGTAGACTCAACACGTGCCCTAAATCGTCTGGCAAAGTCTGTCTTGACCCAGTAAATCACCTCCACCACCACCATGCATATCAAAATAACTGATGATTTAAAAATCAAGAACTGGGTTGATTGGGTCCCTCGGTTCCGATTTCGGAATGAGTCGCGTGTCTTTCCATGCGTTTTTTTTGAGTCGAATAACTCTAATTAGTAGGTAATCTCATCTAAACAGTGAAATTCGAGCGATTGATATAATGAGTGTTTACAAAATTTTCTACCTTGAATCTCAATCGTACTTCAACGAATAATTTTCACATCCACATCCTTAGTCTTTTTTGTTTGTGTTACACACAACTTTTATGAATGAGTAGTTTTTAAGATAATTTCCAGACCTCATCGGATATCTATACGCAGGTGCGTATCCAGGATGATATGTCGGAGGGGAACGATTTATTGTTTATTCCTAGCTTTGCTGTCCCGTAAAGAACGGGACAGATTCATCGTTTTATATTATCAGGTTCTTTGGAGGGGGTGACCCCCCCCCCCCCCCCCCCGCGGATTCGCACCTGCCTACACATTCTAGTTTTAAGGACTTGTTGCTCTCGAGATCAAATGAGTAACCAGTACAACCCAATAAACAGGGGTAAAGTAATTCAATCAAATTATTTATTCAACATTGACTTAGAAGCACGCTGTGCAAAAGGTACCTTTAGGAGAAAGTGCGGGGCCACTTCGTTGATTTGAAAACGGATCGCGGGCTACTTAATTAACGAGGATAATTTAAGTGATCTGTAAATGTGCCGCGGGCCGCTTGAGATATCTGAAACTGTAACGCAAGATCACTTTTAAAATCTGAATCTTTGCCGCAGTGATCTGCCTCATTGATCTGTAAATGCGCCGTGGGTCACCGAGGTTATCTAGTGAGGCAAGCCACTTAAGTGGCGTGAAACTTCACTGCGGGTCATAATTAGAGCTTATAATTATTGAAGACTTTCATTAATTTTGTAATTATTTGTTTCAATTAATTCTGAAAATTTCAATTAAATCTGGTTTTCAGTTATTCTAAAAATTTCTATTAAACCTGAATTTACATTTATTCTTGAAAATTTTAGTAAAATCTGAATTTTCATGTACTGTGAAATATTCTATTGAACCTAAATTTTAATTAACTCTGAAAATTTAAATTAAATTTGAATTTTTATTTATTCTACAAATTTCAAATAAATATAAATTTTCATTTGTTCTGAAATTGATTCTTGCAAATGTTTTCAAATTTTTCAATAAAATTCATTTTATTGCTAAAATGAGTTTTTTCATCACTGCTGAAATGAGTCCTTACTACCTCACTGAATTCTTACTGAAATGAGTTTTTGATTATTTATTTTTATTTTCATCTGAAATTATATTTCACAAATTCTCGAATTGATCATTATTGATTTTTATCATGTCCAGAACGCCACACCCTAGGCTGCCCATATTTCTTCGAGAAAAATACGGGACATGGTCAACTGTCATCAAATTACGGCAAAATTACTAATTATGACACAAAAACTTTCTAAAATACCACAAATAGCTGTTTTTGATCCCCAAGTTTGAAAAGATTTTCAGAATAAGCCCGTTTGTGGCAATTCGAGAATTTCGAATATTTTGTTTTTCATTAATTTGATTCAAAATTTTTCTAATCTTCCCCCAAATTTTTCCCCTCAAGAGAAGAAAAAAATTGCTACCAGACATTATAACTTATGACGACAATTATTCCCGTGATTGTGAGCTGTCGTTATGACGGACCTCTACTGTGTTTCCAAATAAATAGGCTGTGTTGAAAAAATATAAATCTGTCTAGTGCGTTAGTACTTAGTACTGTAGTAAGACACTCAAGGTGTTGCCAATACATGATATACAAAAAAAAACACAATCACAGTCGACGCTCGATATGACGACCCCCTTCGTCCCGTCGAGAACTGACGTTATATTGGGAAGGTCGTTACATCGAAAGTAAAACATATATGATATCGTTCTATGTAGGGTGACCATACGGCCCGTATTTCCCGGGACAGTCCCAGTATTTTCTGTATTTTTGGCCGTCCCGACTTTTTGGCAAAAGTGTCCTGGTTATTCTTGTATTTTACACGAAGTCTATTTAAATTTTTTTTTTTTATTGACGTCAAAGATTGAAATTATTTTTCAACTCATAAATTATATTGTGATAATTACAACTATAAATGAGAACATTAATCTCCCACATTTGTCTTGGAGAACGTTTTGTTTTTCGTGGAATTCATTTTCATCCATTGCAATTTGCAGTAATGCTTCATTTCCCGCCATTGTGATTTTTTGGTAATTTCAACAATATTTGGCAACTTTCCACCGATTTGGTGCCATTTTTGGCAATAATTGGCGATGTCCCGTATTTGGAATACCAATTTCCCGTTTTTCTTACGAGGAAATATGGTCACCCTAGTTCTATGAAAACATTTGGGACTCATTCTGTCGGTTGTTGTAATGGAATGGCCGCTATAACGGGAGGTCTCGTTCTAACGAGCGTCGACTGTTTATGCTTCTAAAAATAATGTCAACTCATTTGAAATGACGTTGGACAACTCCAACTAAACTCTTAGAAGAGAAATAGAGTATATACTGATAGAAAAGAATTTTTATTTTAGGTGAGACAAAACTGGGAAAAGGAAACACTTCCTTTTGCAATTTTGGGTCAACACAGTTTGGCCTCTCCCCAGTATTATTATATACTTAAATATTTCTCCTTAATGTAAAAATTGGGACATTTTGCACAAAGGTCCGGACGGCCAGAAAAACAGAAATAGCCGGACTGTCCCGGGAATAAAGGACGCATGGTCACCCCTTACCGCACTCTCTGAAACATTACACATGTGTGCGGACTATATTTTCTCAAGAAAAATACTTGAATATAGACTCCCAAATCAGGGGGAAAAATGGGAAATCGCCTTATTCTTCACTATAATGGGACGCAAAGTTGAAGGAAATGAAGTTCTAATGCAAATTGCAGCGGATGAAAATGTACTGATTCATGGAAAAAATACGAAAAAAAAAATAAGAAGAAAAATATTTTAAGGTAAAATTTAATCCCCTTGATTGGTTTTTAAACAGCTTTCTAAAAAAGACAGGGGAAAGTTTTCAATGTTTTTTTCAAATATCATGCAAAAAATGGGAAATGGGGAAAGGTAAAAAATTATCAAAAAAAGATTTTAACATATACAGTATATTATTCAATATCATCTTGGGATTTGTGTGGCCATCTGTAGGTTAAATAGTGACAAGTCTGTCTACTGTAGTAAGAGTTATTTATTATTTCTCTTAGATGTCACTACCTAACCACGTTTTTTTTTTCTTTCCATCATGACGTGACGCATGACTGATATGACCATACGTCCCATATTTTCTTCGATAGCATTATTTATTTCATAGTATTATTGTAGCTCTCAATTATAATGACAATACTCATTTTATCAAACATGCGAAAGCTGTTCCCTTTGTAACTATTTAATAATGAATTCTTTATTTTACAGGTGCATCAATGAAATGTCCCGTTTTTTGAATTATGGTCATTGTGCCTGTGATCTGCACTACACGGGACATTACCGTAGTTTTGACTGTCAATAAATAATTATAGATCACAAACAAGTATTCATCGCATATATTTTTCATATTCATAACTGCGGTCAGATGAAGCGATACTGAGGAAAAAATGCTACTTCCTTGAGAAAACGGGATGCATGGTCTACCTCATCTCCACGGTTGAACTCATGTGGCGCCATTTTTTGTATTTTATAGTTAGTTTAGTTTTTTCTCTTCGGCAACGACGCGATATCCAGTTGAATAGTTATTATTCACGAGCTGGCAACACTTTCTTTAACCGGGAACGCCGAACAAAGCGTGTGCAAGATTTTAGCCTAACGACCATTTTGTTAAATTGTGTTTCACTCCCTCAAAGTATCAACTAAATAAGATGTCGGACGACGGTAAAGTTGAACCCGAGCAGTTTCGCAAGCTTTTCATCGGCGGGCTGAACTATAAGACCACCGAGGAGTCGTTGAAGTCGCATTTCGAGCAATGGGGAGAGATAGTGGACTGCGTCGTGATGCGAGATCCACATACGAGAAGATCCAGAGGTTTCGGATTTGTCACTTTCAAGAGAGCCCACATGGTTGACGATGCCCAGGCTGCGAGACCACACAAAGTCGATGGACGCGAGGTCGAACCCAAGCGCGCCGTACCAAGGGAGGATTCCGGCAAACCCGAATCTCAGGTAACTGTCAAGAAATTGTTCGTCGGCCGCATCAAGGACGACTTCGAAGAAGACGACCTCCGTTCTTACTTCGAGACTTACGGTAATATCACTAATATCAATATCGTTGTCGATAAAGCCACCGGCAAACGGCGAGGCTTCGCCTTCGTCGAGTTCGACGACTACGATCCCGTCGACAAAGCCGTCCTTCGCAAACACATGATCAAAGGACAGAAGGTCGAGGTGAAGAAAGCCCTGTCCCGCGACGAGATGGATAAGTTCAAGATGAAGTCCGGCGGTGGACGCGGAGGCAGTGGCCGAGGCGGTGCCGACGCATGGCGTAATGGAAGTGGCTACGACAGTGGTTATGGCGGCGGCTACGGAGGAGGCTATGGTGGAAGCAGTGATGGATATGGCGGAGGCTATGGTGGCAGTGCCTGGGGTGACGGAGGCTATGGAGGAAGCGGTGGCTGGGGAGGTGACTATGGTTCTGGAGGATATGGTGGCGGTGGTGGCCCCATGAGGGCAAGTGGAGGCTATTCCCAAAGAAGTCAGCCATATGGTGGTGGTGGACGTTCAGGTGGCTATGGAGGAGGATATGGCCGTTGAGGAAAAAAAATGACTGGACAGGCATTTTTCATTTGTGACTGTAATTTCAACTCTTAAAACATTTTTTTTTTTATCAAACCAATCACCATTCTGTGTGTTTTACGTCATGATTATATTCTGCTTTCTTTTGTGGTGTTAATGTCATGCATTCCAGTCTGTGTAGAATGTATTATTAATGCCCCCATAACTTCATATTAATAAAATTATCAGTGGAACGATGTTTCTTTGCTAGCAGTTAGTCGTTGACCCCCTTCAATTTCAGAGCATTTTTCCCTATGTCCGATACTCAATTTTACAGGGTTAGTATTAAGTATGTGTAGCTAGCCAAAAAAACAGGATTCTGGGGTTAAATTTTGTGTAGAATATACAGCTGGGAATATACTGGTTGCGAGACGGCTTTGTTTAGGTTGATTTGTATGGTGCAACATTTCAATTTTTATGACTAACCAGTGCACATTGTGCCACACAAATCAATGTAAAGAGCAATGAGTAAGCTTGTCCAACTGGTATGCCGGTAGTTCTTAAGACATGCGTTGTAGGTGGTTTGGGGTGATCTTTTACTGGGAAGGGGAACTACGGGTATAAGAAGTTTGAGAGCAACTGTTGTATGTTGATGAAACGTAATTAAAATCATTATGGTGGGATATTCGTTGTAATCGTGATCAAAATGTTAGAATAGTGTAAAAAGTTTTTTTTTTAAAATTACATTTTCATTGTTGCGTTCATTTCTGAATGTTGGTAGATCCTTTGTCATCATTCGGCCCTTGAAGTCGAAAGAGCCACATATACATATTTGGCTGTTTTTCTTTATGAAAGTCATTTTCATATAACTCCTTCAAAATCTTTTAAATTGATTGCAGTGGATCCCATTTATAAAGTGAGTTAGTTTCTTGTTAATTTGTAATATATAGTGTAGCTTATTTGTCGCCATGGTTTTTAATTACAAGCGTTGCCAATGATAGTGTTCTGCACATTTTTAAATAGCGCAGCGCTCCAGCCCCATGTTTTTTTACTTTTCCGAGACTAGACTCGTGAAATCAAAATTTTGTCTCTTCACAGATTAATTTAAGTCACAGAAAAGTTTGGGTGCTAATCGGGGTTAAGCTATGGTTGTATTTTTCATAAAGTGTGAAAGAAAATCTTTGAATGAGAAAGAAGTAGCCACTTTGTAAAAATGTGTACAGGAGGTATGAAACGAGAAGACATCCAACCATTTAAATCATCAGCATTGCTGCATTTTGCTAAAGCTTTTCTCCCATTTTCGTTTTTTTGTTAACTGAATTTATCTAGCTTAAACTCTGGTTCTAATACCGATTTTATAGTTGTGGTGACCTAGAATTTTTTGCTTGTATTAACAAATGTTCCTATCGGTTTATTGAATAATCGTTATGATAGTTTTGAACTATATAAATTTTATTACTCGTCTCCCAAAACTACAATCTGAAGATTTGGTTTTCTAGGGTTAACACCATTGTAAGACCTCGGGTAAATCCATTTCTCAGAAATCTTTTAACCTGATTGAAAATGCCTATTCATATGCGCTATCTTGAAAATCTTAACCTGATTTCATTGTCACAAGGCCCGCATGGGGGGGGGGGTTGTGTGTGTTAAGATAACACTGTGGCTAGTATTTTTTGTACCATCCTTGAGGTATCACAATGCGGCTGTCGCATTGCATGCCCTCTTTATCCGGCTTTTGCGCCATCTACTGCCGCTATCTTTTTTTTTCTGACTTTATTCTTAATTTTATGGGGGTTTTTTTCCCAATTGGCAAATAAATTTTAGCACCAGCTCTTTTTGTTAATAGTTAAAATTTGCAGTTTTGAATGTGCTTAAGCTCCTGATCTAACAAATGAAGCTTCCTATTCATTAAATCTGGGTTTCAATAATATAGTGGACTTGAAATATGGTTCATATAAGGGCTTGACAAATTGTCAAAAGATCTTGGGGCTAGGCGCGAACATTTTTTTCCGTGGACAATGAATTTAGATGAATCCATCCCCCCATAGATATGCTAATTCCATAAATTTTATGTTGTCTTAAATTTCAATGTAACTACACATAGAGAATTATACATATATAGGTGCTGATACTAATTTATTTATTGGCATGGTGACCTGCAGCATGAGATTTGACATGCCTTGTCTCACAGCAAGAAAAGATAATTGTTGCTTAAAACATAATTTCTATTTGATTTTTGCATTTTAAAAAAAGTATTACAAAAGTGAAAAAGGATTTTGATCTGTATTTACCCGCATATAAGGACAAGGTTTTTTATTTAATTTTCACTAATTCAAAAACCTAGGTTGTCCTATATGCGCTAGCGAACGTATAAACAAAAAATCTGAGGAATTAAAAATGAACTAATAATTTTGACATATCATCCTGTGCATTTATGTTGTGCCCAAAAAAATCTTATTAAATCATATCTATGAATAAACAAAATATAAGTTAATTAAATCTGGTTTATTTTATTTTGATCATTAAAATCCCTCATCTTAATAAGCAAAGTAATTACATTTTATTTTTCTATAAAATTGTGTCTCCTAAGAAGTTTGGCTCAATGACTGCGATTCATCACATCTGTAAAATTTAGGTGTTATAATGAATAACATTTGAACCCGATTTTCCGTAAATTTCTAACTCTATTTTGGTGTTCGATTACAGTAGGGTTCTAAATAGCCTAAGGTGTTCAGATTATTTTAAATTTACAGGGAAACTTAAGCTCTGTTTTCTTTCAATGGTGAAATTTCTTTCATTTTGTCTCATTTTCATTACAAAGTATGAGTAATTTCAGTCTTGAAGGAGTCAGTAAGGACTGATAGGTTCTTGATCTTAATACTGGATTCTTTGATAGCCTTTCACATCAGGGTTTAAGCTACAGTCGTTTTTTTACAAAATGTGAAAGTAGCAGCAGCTACTTTTGCACAAATGCATACAAGAGGTACAAAACGAGAAGACATCCAACCATAAATCATTAGCATTGCAGCATTTTGCTAAAGCTTTTCGCGTTTTTGCTAAAAGAATTTTTTTTATCTAGCTTAAACCCTGTTTGACATGAGAATTTTTCACAGGTCTCTCTCTAGTAAATTTATAGTTTACGAGGGGGGGGGGGTCATATTTTAGGCTTTCAGACCTGTTTCGTTTATTAAGGTGTCTAGGCTTCGTAGGTCTTGACTGTTGTGTAATAAATTAAGGACAAAACTGGTGAAAGCAGGTATAGTCAAAGCTTGACAAGTCAAATGTGTAGTGATCAACAAAAATGAGTTATTGTTAGTTCAGTGTATCGGAAACTGATTTTAGAGAAGGGTAAAGTAAGATTTTGAAATCTTGACACTGCTATTTATGAATATGATACTAGTAAAACATGTCAAACTACTACTGGAGATGAAGGAATTCGAGAAGATTTGTTACTTAATTTAAAATCCTTATTAAATTGAATGAGAGCAGTTAAATAATTTGAATTGAACGTCAATAAACTGACATTCACTCAATGTATTATTGAAACAGACATACATGATACTTGTATAAATGAAACGAGTATTAACTAAAGTATATATAAGATCATTTTCTGTCAAAAGTAAATGATTTTTGATTTTTTTTTTTTTCTGTCCTTTCGTGAGACAAGTCGTTCACTTTTCGCAAGCAGACGAATCTGCTGAATGAATGAACGGCAGAACTTTGCCCTGGACTTATCCCATTGCCAAGGTCTTTTCCAGTCTAGCTTCGTGACAGAGTCCGGAATGTTATTTTCTGTCAAAAAGAAAAAAAACAAAATTTTTATATATTTTCTCCAGACAATTAGGCACTGTCCCGATTAACAAATTTTGCAAGGATTACAGACAAGAGGGAGTTAGAAAAAAGCTCAGGTTTCGTTTTTAAAACGGATGCATTTACATATATTGATATGGAAGCATATTTTAAAAGCAATTGGAGGGGGCCCCATACCATCTCATCTGCTATCTTACACTTTTCGTGTTATATACACAGGATACAAAAAAAAAATGAAATGATAATCTCATTGTGAAGTATAAAATATCCATCAGAGCGAGTCATCTCGCTTAAAACCTTATTGGTGAGCAAATAGGTTTGATACCTTGCGGACTAGAAGCCAGCATCAGTTTTATTAAATCATGTTGTTGAATTCTAATACTAAGTATTAAATTCCGTTGTCAAATGCCAAATTACATTGCTAATGTTACTTTTTGAATTTCTGTCATTCCCGAAAACTTTGAATTGAGGGAAATTTTAACACTAAAATATGGAAAAAGGGCTCAGCGAAAATTTCAACTTAAACTGATGTTTGAGGTATCAGAGTTCGACTTATTGCAAATTGACTGTACTTTTACTTGAAAAGATCTGTAACTTTTTGAATGATCTGATTTTTTTTTTTAATTATTAATCAGAGGCCATTTTGGTCCTGTGTACCTTGGATTGAAGTCTGTTAATCAACATTGTTTTTATAGGGTTTACTCACTAGGGTGATTCTTTGCATATTTTTTACTGAATTCTAAATAATGGTAAGGTGGCTCGGCAATCCTAGGCACCAGCTCATTAAGCGACTAAAAAATTATATTGGCATCTATATATATATATAACATTTTTGATGTGGTATTACTAAATTGGAGTCTGAGGATAACAGAAGGTTTGGAAAGTCCTGCATGAAAAAAACTGGGCAGTGGTTATTGAAAATACATATGCTTAGCTCGTAAGAAATCAGGCTGTAAGACCAAACATGTGTGGCATAGAGTCTAAAGAAAATTATTTCTTCTGTTCGTCAAGCCCAACAGTAAGGGGGGAAAAAGCAAAATGAAAAATGTTTTTTTCATAGCTTATATGAACGTTTGTGAGTTATGAATAATAAATAATTATAAATTTTGAAAAAAATTTAACATGCATGCCATTATTACCCTCAGTAATATTGATGAAAATGAGGTTTGCAAATGGAATGAGATGCCCTAAAGGAAGTTTCCATGTGAAAGATTCTGGTAAAGTTTTCATAAGGTATGGCTAATTGGGACTTCATTTTGCCACTACCCTGTACTTAGATGTCCAAAAGAGGCATTATCATCTGTACTCTCATTTTATGTGGAAAGTACACTAAATCTCATGTTTTACCAGTGCAAAATTGATAAATTACGTCAAACATTCAACGTATGGATTGTCAAAGCTTATATTGTATACAGTGGAGCACCCATAGTAAGAATTTTCTACATGAAGCTCAAGCTGAGCAGGTGGAAAATGGACCCATGATTATATAGGGCTCTGTTATTTACTGAGGGCAGTCTGAAACATAGGGTCACACTCATGTCCAATGCGGTCCAATCATCATTCACAAATATTTGCTTCCAATGTCTGTCTCCAATTTGCTACAATAAAGCACCAATGGCATAGGCTGGCAGCACACTAGTCTAGTCTGGACCAATGTTCCTTGGCAGATATTTGCTTCCAGAACACTCCAAGGATACTAATAAAGGACATCACACATATCCAACCTGACACAATACGTTCTAAGGTTGGTCAAAGTGTGTGGCCACTGCACCATTGGCAATGATTGTCAAAAAGAGTAACCACAGGACCTTCTAGCCCCAGCCAGAGGAGATACCTTCCTATCCAATCTCTGTGGCCACAGTGTTAAAAAAAAAAAAGTTACATGCTCCAGCATATAAGTAGCCTTGGAATTCTGGAAGCAAATAATCACCGAGGAACATTGACTAGTAACAGTGTCGTCTTAATGCATGGGCCCACGGGCACCTCAGGGAAATGAAAAGTTGAATTGTTCGAGGACTTTGCTAGGGTAGGGGGGGGGGCCCAGAAAAATTTATTTTCCTGAGGGTCCATGAGGCTCTTAAGATGGCCAGTAAATAACCAGTCTATGCTCTTGGTGTTTTATAGTAGCGGAGGAGGGGCAAACATTAGAAGCAAAAAATTGCAAATGTGACTATTATACCACACTAGATGTGTGTGCACCCCGCCCCCAAAAGCAGAACGTTTTGCATTGTACTGCAAGAAGCCCTCAGCTGACTGAAAATGTTCTGTGGTAAAAATTCCTTTGTAGTGTTTTCTATTGCAGAAGAGATTCCTTAAAATTATTCCTGAGATCGTTCTGAGGTATATATTGCAGTTTTCCGCATATTATGCTTTGGGGAGTGTGGCCCATCTGGCCATCGCAATGAGAAGAGGGACCTCAGAAAAATCACTGCCCAGGGGCCCATGATGCTCTGAAGATGACCCTGGTGTGGCCAAACAGATTGGAAGATCAAAAGGATAGTTGCTCCTTTGCATTGCCCCCACAAGGGGTGGGCTGAGAAGGCTCCAGTCCTGGGGCCCGGGACAATTTTCACAAATTTTTTTGCTTTTTCACGCTATAAATTCATCATAAAGGGGCCCCGTGAATGTCTGGTCGGGGGCCCACAAAAGATCCAAGCATAGGGGTCCTACTCCTTTGACTTGTGCTGGGAAGCTGTGATCATTCTTTTCAACCAGTCTTTTATAGTTTCCAACATTTGACTATCATTGTCAGTGGTGGAGCGGCCTCACTATTTGCCCATGACTAGCCTTGGAATAGGCTGGACAAGTGGATCAGTTAAACCTCGCCATAAATACTGGGAGGGGTGCGTATGATCATACCCCCCCCCCTTCCTTCCCAAGCTGGGCTGTGGAAAAAACAAAATTGTCAAAATTGTTCCGGGTTGCAGCCCCCCACCGCATCACCTTTCTCTGAAGGTCTTGAAGCAGGAACAGTTTAGAGCCGAAGGAGGGCAGAATCATCCGAAGAGTAACATGGGCCCACAGGCCAAGCAAACGTTTTCTGAAACCCCATCTGACTATAAATGCTTTCCTACAAATTTACTACTTATTCTCAAAAATTTCAGATCTCAGCACAAAAACTATTCTTTTTAATCTACTTCTCAAAATGCATACTACCGTGTTTTCTAACCTATACTCATTTAGTGCATTAAGAACACTTTAAAGTTTGAGCATTTAAAAGTACAGTATACATGCATAGGCCTATCATGTATATCACGTTAGTGTTTTTCGGACTTTCTGGCCGGCCAGTTCGCAAAGTGCCTGGAGATTCCTGGCCAAAGTTTGGTGATTTGTGGTTTTTTTTATTTTCAGTCCGGTAGGCGGCACACCTATCCCTTCTCAACTGTGAACGTGGTGAGATATGGGTACGCGTACAGCTCTCACACGAGTGATTATCTTTATATTGATTCGCGCATGAAACAAATGATATCGTGGGCAGTGTTTGTCTTTTGTGAATTAATATAGTGAGAGCCTGTGCCGCTCCTACGGGACATATAGCGCAGCACATCGGACTTTAGCCAGGCATCTCCAGCCACTTCTTGAACTGGCCGGCCAATGTACGAAAACACTAATTGTCAGACTTGCTAGGAATTGGCCGGCCTTCGGCTGTTACACTTTTCGGGAATTACTGGTAAACAAAGCTGTGTAAAGATAATCTCGAGCCGCTTTGCTGGTAAAGATGAGATTTTTTTACTGCTGTTACATGAAAAAAATTTTTGGTAAGTGGTAAGCAGTCCAAAATCACTCCTAACTTACGATTTTTGTCGTAAGTTACGACTGCCTCATTATCCGAACCCAGATAAAATGTACATATTGCCGATATAGAGGTACGCTTTTTGTACGAGTGATTGTAATTTCATTTTATGTGTTGAAAAAATTCTCGACTCGGTGTGAAGTCGGGGATTCAGTTGCTAAATGTTTTCATTGCTAAAGTGCACCGGGAAGAATTACTCGAGGTAGGCAGCATCATTAATTTCTACAGTACAATCAAATCCATCGACCACTGAATTGAGTGTTTTGTTTACAAACTCTCGGCTCGAAAATTTCCCCTTGTTTTGCATTGACATGACACACATTGAATCTTTGATGAGGAAATTGTTGCGTTTCTAAATTTTTTGACAGTTTAAAGTTGAACTGTTTGCACGAACATTTCAACGTGTCCAGGCCCCGTCATTTTAACTTTTTTTTAACATTTTAACTTTAACGCCGACATGAAAACATTCGGGGGGGCGGGGGCCGAACCTAGCCAGTTGTCCCGTATACACGGGACTTAAGCCATTATGGAGGAGGGCACATTGCATATTCCATAGTTTCCCTAACTTTGATTCATATCACCCGCATCAGAAATTTTTTTTTGTCCATCTTGAAAGCACCATAGGGTTCCACGGAAAACCCATAGCTTCTATTGCCCCTCTGGGCCATTCCATTTCCCCTTTGGGAAACACTGATATATTCATTAATTACTGTTGGGGGTATCAGCCTTCAGGTTCTGGTGCCTGTGTCATTCATGTTGTTAAAAGGTGCTCATTCAGTGTGTTTAAAGTTGTGATAAATTGGAATTGTTTCTTGTAATGTTTTATGTATGAATCACTGAATTTGAGTCCAAGGATAACACTAATACTGAATTGATGTTAACACATTGTAGACCAGTTTTTTAAGGAAAAATACCACACCCGCACTGGCTACCTCTATTAGTATAAAAACACAAGTTAACTCGCAACCGGTGAACAATGTGTTAAAGAAGGATCAGATAATTTTCCCCAGAAATTTTAACCCTAAAATACTAACTAAAATAAAAACTGTTATGAACTGCACGTCTTAGACACATGCCATTATAACCAATTAAGCTTCTTGAAATGTGTGTATTCATTATTAGGTTGGGGGAGGGGTTACTGAATATCTCTAGCACATTCATAAAAAACGTAACTTTTGATAACTCGCTCTTTTACAAGGCACTTTTAATCGTTTCGACTAGTTTTTCAGTGAAGTACAGCAAGGCTAGACATCCCCAGCACCAGGACACCATGGTGCCTAAAACTTCCTTTGTGTAGTTATTAAATTGCAGGCTGAGCGGCGCAAAATATTTTGAATTTTTTGCAGCATATCTGCCAACATGAAAGAGGGTCACTACACCCTGAAAAATCAAACGAAGCATTTTCTTCAAGTAAAAATTTTTTTGCGATTCGTCCAGCCCTGATGTACCATACAGGCAGAATGCATCTGGTCTTATTGGTGAAGTACACTGCTGCTGGTTGGTGAGCCGGTGCCTTTCCCTAGATTTGGGATTGCATTGATCATGCAATTAGTCCCATAGATCAATATAGATCATCACTATTTTTATATCATATTTTTAAGGATGAAAGTTTTAAAATCTACCTGTCCTCTGAAAGGGGTCAAGTTGTTCGGTAGTGGTTATACATGCACTTTATTCAAACAGAGCTTCGTCTTTGTCAATGAGCTGGTCCCATATATCTGGACGAAACATCGTCAAATCCCGATGTTTTGTGAAAAAATTTCCATTCCGGGAGTAAAAACAGCATGTCCGCCGAATTACGATTGCCAATTTAGAAACTTTGCAGAATAACGAGTAAGATAACCAATCCCGCAAAATAATGATTGTCAGATCGCCAATCTCGCCAAATAATGAGTGCTGAATCACCAACCATCGTGTTGATTCTTCCGACATTCTCTCCCATTTTGCAACAATTTCTTTCTGAGTATAAAAAAATTGAAAACGATATAGAAAATTGTTAGCCCATTTGAAGGGCTGCTGTTCCAGACAGCAAATAGTGCCCTCAGTAAGCAAAAATCATCTTAAATAGACTGGTGTGAAACATTTTATGACAGCTGCTCTTTCAAACAAGGTGTCAAAAGCCTGGAACACCAGAAACAAGAAACAAGCTGATGAAAAGATGTTTGATAACAAAAGACAGTGCAGTTGTTTTATTTTGAAAATGGGTGGGGGTTAACGAAAATATTCTTGTTAATTTCACTGCTCCAATTTATAAATATCTGCTCGGAATCCTATATTTTGCTGCTCCAAAACTGCTCCAAATCCTGAATTTTGCTGCTCCGAAATGGACTTTGTCACTTCCCACCCCTGTAGATGGTTGGTCACCCGGAGCAAGTGTGCATTTTGGCAAACCCTTGTAATGTTGAAGGAAAGGTTTGAGAATAAGATTTACGCCCCCTTGTAATGTTGAGTGAGAGGTTTGAGAATAAGATTTACGCCCCCCTTGTAATGTTGAGTGAGAGGTTTGAGAATAAGATTTACGCCCCCTTGTAATGTTGAGTGAGAGGTTTGAGAATAAGATTTGCACCCCCTCTGGTCCAGTGCCCCGAAGCAGAATGTTCCGAACAATTACTGTGTTACTGCAGAACAATTTGGAACAATTTTAAGAAAAAGTGCAAAAAACACTATTATCTGCATGGGGATTTTTACCGCACAACATCTCTAGTCAGTCGAGGGCTCGTCGCAGAACAGTGCTAAGCATTCTGCTTTGGGGGTCCAGTGCCTGGGGCATGAGACCCGCTTACTCTCCCAGTTACGGCCCCAGATGGAACAAGTTGTGATTGTCAAGAATTAATATCAAATTAAATGCTTAAGTGCAGGCACAATGCCCCATTGGATTTGCCATCTCTCAACATGGTTACATTTAAATGAATGTTCTTCACCATGAATTTTTAACAAACTTCTTTGCTGACTATTTCATTTATTAGCAGGTAAAGAAGTGTCCAAGAATTTTTTTGAATTTTTTGGTTGATATATTTTTTTTACAACTTTTTTCATTTTCATGCAAATGACCCGAGTACCACCTCAAAAGTTTAATGTGACATCCAGGGGCGGTCTTAGGGCAGTACGACTGCTGCAGTTGCACCAGGTGCGAAATGAGAAGGGGCGCCGAAACGTGTTAAATATACATTGCTAGAAAAATATCTTTAAGGTACTTATTTAAAAAAATAATAAAATATACATCAAAAATGACAGAGATGAGAAAAAAATTGGAGGTTTGTGTGTGTATATAATATTATGGTTATTTTTCGAAAAGAAAAGAATTGATTGGCAGTGCACCTATATATGTACAGTACATAGCAATTTTGGTCAGATAAAAATGTACGCTCTTTCTCTCTCTCTCGAGCTCTTTTCGTTTACCTCTGCAGGAGATTTTGGGGGAAGACACAATTTCTTTCCTCTTTTGTTGTGCAGTAAAAAATAAAAATAATGGAGGAATCACCCCCTTGATCACCCAATTTTTCTACTAATGAGAGCCAAAGTGTGTTCCTGTGTTGTGAGGAGTATTACAATTGGGTGTGCTCTAGAAGGGCGTCTAATCCGAAGTGAAAGGGCAAAAAAAATTAGGAAAAATAATTTGTGCCCACTGTAAGAGGGGCGTCAAGTCTGAGGCAGACAGCGAAAAAAAGTTAGGAGAAATGATTTCTGCCCCTTCTAGTAGGAGCACCAAATCTGGCGTAAAAGGGTAAAAGAAATTACAGAAAATGATTTCTGTTTGCTTTAGGAGGGGCGTCATATCCAAAGTAGAAATGCAAAATAATTAATAGGAAAACTTATTTGTGCCCTCTCTAGGAGGAGCGTTAAGTCCGAAGTAAAAGCACGAAAAAATTGGAAAATGATTTCTGCCCGCTCTAGAAGGAGCGCCAAGGTAAAAGGGCAAAAAAAACATTCGACATGATGTGTTATGACATAAAATATCGCTATTTTTTTGAACGCATCAAAACGAAGCGATTGAAACAAAAGTTTTTTTTCTAATTGGGGAGGTCAGGGGGGCCCAAAAATAGTTCCTGCTCAGGTAGAGATTTTGTCTCGACCCGTCCCTGAGTGCAATGTATGTGTGTGTGTCGAAAGTTGTAACAAACCGTACATACACAACTGAACATGTTGTTTTGAACAAGTTTCATGAATCTTGTTCCAGATATCCGGTGAGTAACAGTAAAGCCTCCTATGAGGCTCGGCTACTAGACAGTATCTCTGTCTAGGAGGCTTTGGTAAGGTGTGGCCACAACAGGACTTTAAAAAGACATCTTTTCCCTTTGAAGAAACTAAGGAACATATGTTGGAAATTCAATTAGATTTTTCTAAACAGCTTTGCAAAACCATATTCCACAATCATGACGCCCCTCCCCCAAAATTCTGTTTTTGAAACTAAGAAAAAAGTTAGAGGTGCAAAATATGTATTGCTTTATTCCATTGGTATCGTTTTCCCTAAGATATGCTTCACACCATTGTTTTACTCCTTGGTAAGGTACTAGGTGTAAGAGCGATGACATGTCTCACCAAATAGATCTATTAATTAAATAGTGTGCCAGTTTATTAAAACATGAAAATTTTCCACTATGTTAATAATGCATTATTTGGGAATATGAATCATAGTGTGAACTTGATCAAGCTGCCTGTAACTGTAAGGTAAGCTTATATATTAGGTGATACGATTTGAGGCATAGTTGAAAACATTTGGGAAACATATTTGAAAACATTTGGATTGGCGCCGTGAAACAAGAACAAAAAAGTTCTGGAACTAAAAGTTCTTAGGAAATGGAAAGATAACATCTGAAAGAGAGAAATGCGAGATTTTCCTGGAGTAGATTGTGTGTGTGTGTGTTTGTGAGTGGTCTTTTGTTGCCATTAAAAGATGTAGGAAGAATGGAAGTTAGATTAACTGAGCAAATTCGAAATAATAGAACCATCGATTGAACTCCTTTTTGAGAATAGTTCGCTCTGTACAAGTCTAATAAACACCAATCATCACTGCAAGTTTGATAAATTTCGCAGCATTTATCACTTTTACCGGTGATTATGCATAATCCTTTTAGACCCTGTATGCACAAACGTGCGGGCTGCTTCTTTTCACTTTAGATATTCTTTTTTAACATCAGGGATGTTCAGCTCAAACTTCAAGAATTTGCGTTATCGTTGAAATTAAAGCCAAAGTCCCTGAGGTTAAAAAAAATCTACAGAGTGAAAAAAACAACCCCTTCCCAGTACCATCTTAATGCATGGTGCCCACTCGGGAGCAACCCGGAAGCCTCAAGAATAGAGGGGCCTCACGAAAACGAGATCTAGTTAAAATTTTCTAGACTTTACTTGGTAGGGCCTCAGAAAAACCAGTTGGCCCGTGAGGGGGGGGGGGTGCATGATACGGTTAAGTCGGCCCTGCTCTTTCCCAGGGCCGTAGCGTGCTTTCTCGGGAGCAGTCTTTTCTTGGTGTCTCCTTGAAATAGTTATGCTCAGAAAAAGGAGGAGTTACAAGCACGTCTCCCTCCCATTCCGCTCGGGGCACCACCCAAGTTGCCTCAGAATAGTTACGGCCTGTCCAAGTTGCAAGGCCTGGTGCTTTAGCTGGTGTTTGTCTGCCCCTTCTGTTTCTTAGTACTGGGTCTGAAAGGGATAATTTCAAATGAAGTTCATGAGTCATAAATATGAAAGAAATCATATGTACATAATTTCACTTTAATTTAACTACTTTTATTATCAGCTTTGCCCGTACGTGATGCTTGCACTACATGAATTTTACCATAAAATTCAATTACAATAAGCATGATGAAGATAGATCCTTTGTGACGAGTATCCTGCATGAATGTGTGACGTTTTGCTTTTTTAATCCGTTTTAATCTTTAATTAAGTCAAACAAGTTGGGGTTTTATGCTTGTTTACTAGTTAAATAGCAGTAATCCCATTCTAGAAGATGTTTTTCCCGACTTCTTTGTCCCTTAATATCCAACCAAGAGGGGGGGGGGTTGCGTCAGATGGGGACGATCACCACGCCTAGAGTCTGATAATATGGTAGGATGAATCTGTCCCGTAAAATACGGGACAGTAACGACTAGCAAAAATTGCTTCCTTTGACACATCACTCTGGATTTGAGCCTGGGGGGGGGGGCGCTGATTGCTGTTTTTGCACCGGGCGCCACTAGGTCTAAGACCGGCCCTGGTAACATCACAGTAACCTCTTATACTTTCTGTTTATCATTTCATGGGTTTCAGTTGCTTTTTCTACTGAACTTAAAACAGAATTTTATTTAAATTCTTTGTCCATTAATCAGTTGCTGACAATGATTTGCCTAAAATTGAACTTATCAATTTTAGGCCTAGTTTTGAGTAGTATTAATGTCCAATGCAGAGTCAGATTAAGGTCAGTTGAGGCCCCGGGCTCAGAAGAAAATATTGTTCCCCCCCCCCCCCCTAAATTATAAGAAAGTGTTAAGTTGGGGTTTTCTATTGCTCAGGGCTTGTGCCTGGTGCGCCTACCATTAAATCTGCCTCTGCTCCAACATCATAAGAAAAACTTCTCTATGGAAATTTTATCATTTGCTTGATAATCTTAAAATGTTCTTATCTTAACTTGAGTTTTGATATATCTTTTATTTTATTCAAAAACAAATGCAAGAATTCTTGGTAGGCCTGCTTCAGTCAGCATTGCAGTGAGAGTGTAGTAATCTGGTCTTATCGATGGAAAGTGAGCCATGTGCTATGAGATAAGTTTCGTGGATGTGAAACTTGAATTTGTAAAATATATTTATTCATTATTTTTCTTTTGATTTAGTGTTTAAACATGATTCTGTTTGGAAAATAGTTGACACGAGAAGGAAAACCTACATTAGCTATAGAAGACGTCTCTAAATTACTCACCAGGTGACTATGCATTTGAGAATACTGGATTCGGATTAATTCAAATATTTTTCAGAAAAAAAAACAAACTTTTCTTTTCATATGAATGTTGAAATTTCATACTTGTTATTGATTTCAGACATCTGAAATGTGGAAACTGGCAAATGTTGCTGATTGGTCTTTCCATGGAGTCAATCACAGCATCCAAGGCAACGGTGGTCCAGAATGTATTAATTTTCAGTCTTTTGAGAGGCGTGTTCTGGAAACTACAGTTGCATTAACTATTTCATTCACATCGATGTTTTGGGGATTCCGACGTGTAAATGTTCCACCAGTACCAAAAGTAGCTCGAGAAGACAGGGGTGGAAAGAGGCTCCTTCTGGTATTGATGTGTCTAATTTTTGGCATAGAGATTGGTTTCAAGTTTTCTTCAAGAACTGTGATATACATCCTCAACCCATGTCATGTTGTCACAGCTATTCAAGTAAGTAATGCTTATCTAGAGCATATATTCATGATATATGCTTGTTGATCAAAGTCCATTAATATTTTTCTTGACACAATTGATCTTTATGCATTTGCAATTGGTCCTATTTATAACTTTTTCAAAAACCATCATGAAGGAAAACACATTAAACAGGAAAATTTTGAACATTAGTTGAAGTTGAGACCACGAAAATAAGTTGTAGTGAGTGGGAAAATGTTCTAGGTGGGAACATTATAAGTGAGATCAACTGTATATGAAGTTAAGAATAAAGTTGAGATGCTTGAGAAAATTGCTTGATAGAAGTTTGTTTGGTATGTCCAATATTTTTTTTTTCACTTACCAAAAAATGGTTTCTCTTCAGATGATTAGTCTTTCTTTGATAGTCAAAGCAGAGCACAAACTTGAAGTAACTATTTTTTTACTAAAATCTAAACATGCGAACAGTTTAATGTTTTACAGTATTGGTGTACACTTATTGACCACATAAACCTTTTCACACGCACTCTGAATGGGTTTTATTGTCTCCTTTACTCAAAAAGTTACTCATTTACTTTTCCTGTTTCTTTTTGTTTGTTTGCCTCCAAAGAGCTGAAGGTGAAATCCTCAGCAGCCCTGGAAGGTCAAACCTTTGGAATGTGGTTTTGGGTGACAAGAAATAATTAAAAAAAATTAAGGATAGTTTGGAGGGAAAAAAATTTATATCGAGTGATTTCATTCATTTTTTTTAAATAGGGTTTGACCTTTATTTTCTTCAGAATTTCAGAAAAAAATTGTTAAATTATAGAAATTTGTTGAATTTTAAAGTTCGTTATAGTGGAGTCTTACCATATTTATGTTTATTATAAATTTTTCATTGCATCAATTTATTTTATAGTCTATTTTATTATTTTGTATAAATATTATTTATTTCTGGGGTACAGTTATCACACATTTTTTTTATTTTTTGTTACAAACTCAAATTCCCAACACATGCTTGCTTTTTGAACATAAAAATATGTGCAGAAAATTCAAATATTTTTCTAATGTTCATGATGAAAAAGGAAAACATCTTTGCGTCAGTTTATCACATTGGTAGCATTTATACATAGTATTTTTTGGCAAACTGCATACTGTCCTTGGCCTCGCAGACACAATGTAATAACCATCAGATGACCTGGTATCTTTTTTCAGTTGACAATGTGGACCTGAATGAATGGTAACTCCTCCTTTGTCTGTAGAAGGTCCATTGTCACTTCTCTTCGGGATTCCAAATGAAAAATATGATTGGCTTCTCAAAATTCTGAGAGAATTATCCAAGATGCTATAATGGTCATATGGAAAATCTTTTTTCCAGTAGAACCCACAGCTGTAGTTTTGATCAGGTTCTTGAAATAATTTTTTTTTATCCCATGCAATAATTTTTCTTTCGGATTGCTCAAAAATCTCTTTTTCTTAAAATCTTCACATGAGTGTTACGCTTGCGTTCCTCTCCCATTTTCTGCCCTACATATTTAGAAGAACACGCTTTGGGAGTTTCTAACACCTCATCCTCGTTGCAAAATATTTCTACCATTCCACATACATCAGCTGAAACTTGTCACCAGATCATTTTCTACAATATCTTCATTCTTGATGTTCCCACGTTCATTAGCAGGTAATTGGCATATGTCTGTCCTCTAATTCGGAATCAGAAAGTGTTTCTAAGTATCTTGCAGCTTCTTGTAATGCCGCTGTGGTGGTCGAGTGGTCATAGTGATGGACTCGCATGACGAAGATCCGTGTTCAAACCCCACTGTCTCTACAGTGGTGGTTGGCTGAAGTTGGTTTTCTGTGGTTCCCAACTTCGAGGTGTAAATGCAAGCCGATCTTCAAGTTTAAGTCTCGCCACAGAGAGCAACAGGTCTACAACATTACAATTATACATTCATTACACTTTACTCACTATGAGTTGAGAAAAAACTCAGTTTAAAAAATTGATTGCAGATGACAGCACTACACATAACAAGCAATAAATAGAAACAAACTTCACATAAGGCTCACTATACATACAAACACATTCCAACTTGTACCAATTAGAAGTTCCACAGAAGAAAAAGAATGAGGTGCATGTCTGGTTTAGTAGTAGTAGCTTCTTTTAATGTGAGATATCCTTCTAACATGGTTACACACAGCTGAACATAAGACTATCTATGATTGCCGATCTCGGTTTGATTCGTCTGTGGTTCACACAAACATGCATTTCTAAGAATGTAAGTATAAAAAGTACTCACCCAAAATATATAAATAATCCACCCTGGAACGCGTATTCTTCGGTGCCAAATTACACAGAATTTACCCTTGTATATATGTAGAATGAGGACAACATCCTGTGTTTCAAATGGGAAAAATCGAAACAGTGCACTGCACATTAGATATCCCTAAAACCCCACTCATGAAAGACCAATGTGTTTTTGAATGCACATAGCTTGTTCACATGTAACAGTACAAAGAAATAAATTTAGTTTGGTTGATATATTAAGTGGCAGAAATGCACAAAATAATTTTCAGTTTACTTCAAAATTGAAATTTTGACAAATTTTTTAATCAAAATGAATGAAAAATGTCCAAAAGTGTCAAATTTCTGTCGAAAAAGTTTATATTAAACCTGAAGTTTCCAAATTTATTTAAAAAAAAAAATTTTGAATCATTATACACTCATGTCCATAAATTAAGGATAATTCCGAATCACACGGAAATCGAAATCTAAAGTAAAAATTTCACCTGTAGAATTATCACACACATCTGCAAGAATGATATGCAAATTTCAGGAAGCCACCAGATGATGCCGATAGTACGTCACAATGACGAGAGTGTAAGAGGGGGGTATATAAGGAATGGTGGCAAAGAAGTAAAATTGTTCACAAGAGTTCTGTAAGGCGCTCAGTGCCATAAGCGAATAGTTATAACACAGAGGACGCATGTGGATGATTTTTTACGTGGTAGAATTATCGGCCACCTGGAATGTGGGTGTACTCAGATGGAAGTATCCGAGGAACTTGGAATTGCCCAAAGTGTCATCTCTAGGCTTTGGCAACGATTCCAAGATAACGGAAATGTCAGTAGACATTACAGTGCAGGTCGCCCCCGAGTTACAACGCCGAATGAAGACCGGTATTTGGCAGTAACTGCCAAAAGAAGCAGACGGAGCACAGCATCCGACCTGTCTCGTCAGCTATCTGCAGCCACGGGTACCACAGTTTCAAGGCAAACCGTGTACAGACGTTTGGGAGATATTGGTCTATATGCTCGGAGGCCTGTCAGATGTGTTCTGCTCACGGCAACTCACTGTCCAGCAGCGATTAGCCTGGAGTAGAGAACATGCAATGTGGACATCATCACAGTGGGCTTGTGTGATGTTTTCCGACGAGTCTAGGTTTAGCTTGCAGTCTGATTCACGTCAGACTTTCATATGGAGAACGCCAGGTACCCGTTACCACCAAGACAACATCATTGAATGACACCGTTACGGTGGTGCAGCATTGCTCATTTGGGGTGGAATTATATTGGTTTCCAGAACAGATCTGCATGTTCAAACCGGAACCATGAACGCCCAAATTTATCGGGACATCATTCTGGAACAACATGTACATTTGTTTAGGGGTGCCATGGGTGCAGAATTTGTGTTTATGGATGACAACGCCCGTCCTCACCGAGCAAACATCGTAAACGAATGCCTTGAATCTGAGGATATAACCCGTATGGAATGGCCAGCATTCTCACCTGACTTGAATCCGATAGAGCATGTGTGGGACATGCTTGGCCAACGAGTTGCAGCCCGTCAACCACCTCCTACATGTGTACCGCAACTTCGGAGAGCATTCTTTGCTCAGTGGAGTAATCTTCCCCAAGATCAGATCGATAATTTGATACTCAGCATGCGTAGGTGTTGTACGGACTTTATTTCATCTCTTGGGAGGGAGACATACAATGTATTAACCATCATACCAACCATGTAATAAAGTTTTTGTAAAGGAGATATTTTTTACAATTGCTCCAGGGAGCAAAAATCGTAGTTTTTATGAATGGTATCATACATACACCATCGTTTTTGTTCTTCATCTTTTGTTTAATAAATGGGCTTTATGAATAAGTAATGTTTGTTTTGTTTCTGAACCTTTATTTGCCGGAGCTGGCATTATCCTTAATTTATGGACATGAGTGTATGTGATAAAAAACCGAGAATATTTGAATTAATTTTTTTCGGATATTTTTGCAAATAAAAACTATTGCATTTAATGGAACATTGGCCTTTAAACAGTTAATGTTTGAGAAATCACATCAGTGTAATAAACAGCGTGGGAGCATAAGAATGAATAATAAAAAAAATCATTAATATGAAATTTACTGCATAAAATTGTGTGATTATCAAAGACAGCGGTTGAGATGAGAAAATTTTACTTCTCTCCCCCCTTCCTGTGTGGAAGAAACACCTGTACAGTTCTGTAATCATTGATAGTGTGATGCAGAAAATAGCTTTGCTGAGCTGGAGTAATTCTAATTTCATAACCTTTTCATCCAGAAAACATTCTTTCTATGAAAATGTAATTTGCATTAAAGTTTAAATTTGATAGCACTTGTTAATTTGTTGCCCCAAACAAATCCCACAAAAAATATTGTGGGAAACAAAAAATATTTGTTTGGGGCTATAAAGCTGCATGAGGAATTTCACAAAAAATTATTACTCCGAGAGAGAAATTATGACTATAATTACTTTTTTTAAAAAATATATATATATATATCATTTGACTTAGTGTGAATTTTCAAAAACTGATAATTTCTTTGAAAAACTGATTTCAAACTGATAATCTTCAGCAAATATGATTACAGATGCCAAGTTCAGTCAGTTTTTTTTTTTTAAAGTTCAGTTTATATTATACTTTAAATCTCTGCACATGATCTGTGTATAATGATTTAATAGAAACGGTGCAATTAGAAAATTTTATCTCAACGGATGACAATATTCTTTCCAATTTTTCTATCTGCAAAGATCTGTTCATTGTGTTTCCTGTAAGACAATATACACCAGTGATGTATTGAGTGCTTTCATGTGCATGAAAGCATTTTTACAATGCACTGAAGTACACACACAGCTTAAAGAGAACATTGATGAATAAGTCCTTTTTAAAACTGGTTTATACATGTAGTATTAATATATGTATTTTTATCAGCATTATTAATCATTTTCACAATTTTACTTGTAGATATTTCTTCTGGCTGCACCACCTACATCAAAATGGGTAACTGTATTGTTTAGAGTACAAATGCACTGTCTCTATGGAGCTGTTCTTGCTATATTATTTCCTGTATTGAATACCAGAAAGGTAAATTCATTCTTAATTCATATAACCAAAATTAATGTCATTATAAGCTTCACAAATCGTTTAGACGTTTGGTTGTCTTCCATATCTGCATTTTTTTTTTGACTAAAATATAAAATTGTGATGAGATTCTGTGACATTTCTTTCAAAAATCTGTCTTTCAATTTATACAGCAATACCAAACTTATGCTACCCAAACTGCATGATTTTCTGTGACATATGCACATTTCTAAAGTTCAAGCAGAACCATCGGATTATTGATGAGATGGGGTGAAGATCAGTCATTTGGCTATGACGGAATAGGTCCTTGTGCCAATTTTTGGTCTAATTATTTCAATTTTTGAAAAATAATTATTCCAGTTATTATATTTTTTGTTGATTTAAACACACAGGCAAGAACATGATGTGAAATCAGTTTCAATGTATTCATAAAACATTTTAATCAGGAAAATATATTTTATTAACTTCAAACTTTAAAAAAAGGGGGGGGGGAAGAGAAATTAATTGGCCAGATGACTGGTTAAGTGATAAGCTATTAAGAAGTTTTCAATAGATCAGAACATCATAAACATAATAAAACTCCTGTTTTTGAGAGGCTATTACTAAACCAAACATGCACCTTGTCCATATTCCTCTGCGGAACTTCTAACAAATTGGTACATGTTGAAATGTATGTGTGTGTGCATGTAGTGAACCTTCTGTGAAATGTTTCTATGTAATGAAACAAAAAAGGCTTTCATGGCCATCGTGTAAATTAGAATTAAATGTAAAAGTTTTCAGGTTTTTTGGCCAATGTGAAGAACAGTTTTTGTGCACCATATAATCTGCACAGGAACATTTTCCTACTTTGAGATGAAACAATTCCAAATTAATTTCTGGCAGATTGTATTCATGCCAAGGCAGCATGAACCCGGAAGGATTTTTTTTCCCTTACTGGTCCATATATCAAAGAATGAATTCTCCCTTTATGTGAGGATATCGTGTGCCATATCTCTATAGTCTGACTGTTATACTCAGACATTTTAATACTGCATTTATGATTTTTATTTTCATTATTACAAAGGGTTTTAAAACTTTTGATTAAACCAAAAAGTTATAGCCATTCACAAGCATTCAAATAAGTAAGTTATGATACAGTTAAGCTAGAGTTGAAATTTATTGAGACATTTCTCTATTTTCAGAAACCATTAGAAATTGAAATATATTGGTTGCAACATATTTTGATACTTATAACTCCATTTTATTTACTCCGAACAGGTGTTGGAGGTAAGTGTTTAAGATATCAGTCATTGCATGGAATTTTATAGTTTTTTAGATTGATTTTCAAAACAATATATGAATTTAATAATTGCAACACTTCAAATTGGAATTTTATTAATAGCAACACTTCAAATTGGAATTTTATTAATAGCAACACTTCAAATTGAAATTTTATTAATAGCAACACTTCAAATTGAAATTTTATTAATAGCAACATTATCAAAATGTGCTTCAGAATATATTGATTACATTCAGGAAAAAAAAGACGTCTCTCTTAACATAGACCAGTATGTGAACTATTATTTTACTCCTGATTGGATGCATTGCAACTAAAGGAGGTAATCAGTCTTAAATTTTTTTTTTTCAATCCTGGAAATTTGCACCTGTGCAAACTGAAAATACAAATTTTCTAGGAAGGGAAAAGAACAGGCGAACACACACAAAAGTAAACCTGCTTGTAATCTATATATATAAAATTGATTTTCTGTCTGTGTGTGTGTGTATGTTCTCTATACAAATCTACAATTTTAGATCGATCGTCGCCAAATTTTGCATATATACCAAATGGGGCCCGACTTGAACGATAGGCTACTTTAAAATTTCGTCAGAGCAGGGCAAATGCCCCAAATGGGCAAAAAACTGTCGGGCAACAATGGTTTTTGGGCCTCAACAATCACTTTCCGAACGCTTACTTTGGTTACCGTGGTTCCCTAGCAATGCGTTTCAGACATGTATATGCCTTTACAATGGTTTGTCACTTCTCTAATCCTGTTATCATATGTATAATAGTTTATGCCTTTATAAAGGCTTGCCACTTTTTCAATCCTTCCAGTAATGAGACTTTTTGAATAGATGCTATAATCATTATCAGCAACGATTTGAGGGTCAGGCAAATTATGATTCCCATAGAAATCAGTGTTAAAATTTCTGATTTTACTGTAGAAATGCGGAAATTTGGTGGGGTTTTCCACCACATCAATAATTTTAAAAATTTTATTGAATTCTAGATTTTTGAAATATTGAGTTCACTTAGAGATATACGAAGCCCAGAAGATTAAATAGGAAGTAATTAGCCCGGACCTACTTTTGTGTTGGACATTCATGCAATAACATTGATTTCAACTTTTTATTTACATCTTCTCAAGCATGAAAATTAATGTCTCTGTATTGTCTTTTGATATTCAACTGCATAAATTCATGTGGGTTAGGATATTTTAAAATTAGTTATGGGCCCCTATAAAGTACATCGAAAAAATTCCACAGCTTTAATTAAGCATTTTTGGAAGCTGAAATAGGCAGATTTAATAACTTGAAGTTCAGGGGGAGGGAATCGAAATACCTAGCACCCATAAAAAAAAAGGGGGGGACTATTCATTTCCATGTTTCTTTAAATTTAGATTTGTTTATTTCATTAGTCACGCAGGAAGTTGCCATATTGGTTATCTTTAGACACGGTTTGCATGTCCTTCAAAGAAAGAGGAAGATATCACGTGATCCATAAAGCCTCTTTGAAGAAAACCCGGGCAACGCCGGGTATTATGGCTAGTAGTTATATATAGGCAGTGTGTGTGTGTGTGTGTGTGCAGAAATAGAATTCTAGGAGCTATTTCTTTATACACTGCTGAATACAGACTATAATTATGAAACACATATTTTTCTTCTTGTCCTGACAAAATGGTCAAAAACTTTTTCTTGCATATGTGAACTTCAATCACAGTTGACCCTTGGTTCACCAACAATTTGACTTATGAAGAATTTTGTCATTTCCCCCTTCACATACTGGCTTTTGGCAACAAATTTGGACAATCTGTATTTGAAGTACCAGCGATAAATTTTGAAAAATGTTTTTGTTCGCCTGTTAGAAATAAAATGGGGGAATAAAAAGAGTTCAGTAGGTTTTTCTCTTTTGCCCTCCCTTATATGTTCTGTTTCTCCTTCTCTATGTGTTGTATTTTTCTCTCTTTCTAATGTAGAAAGATGCATTATATGTGAATGAGGAAGAAATCACTAAAAAGGAGTATAGAAAAAACAGGGAGGAAAGAAAAACAACTTCCATTCATAGGGTTACAATAAAGATCTGCGATAATAAAGAAGTGAAAACAGTCAGGGAGAGCTGGAATTAATTTCTTCCATTTGTGTTAAGGGGATCTCTGATGATCGTTAAGGAGTCAAATCAACATTAAGGGGTTTACAAACATGTACAGAAAAATATAAGGAAATTCCAAGGGAAGCATCTCTTATCTGGCTCGTGGAACATTGTCGTTTCAAACTTTAAGAAGTTCTATAATTTTTTATAGACATTTTATAATCTCTTATATATCAGAATTAACACTCAGTGACTTCATCAATATCTTAAATTTCATAGTTCTCATTGACAAACTTGTCAGCTAGTGGCTAACAGAAACACGAATTTGGCTTTAAAGAAATTGTGGCCAGATTGTGTTGCAGACCGAGATTTTGAGGACTTTGACACAGATTATAGATAATATTGTTTCTCTAGGAAGAAAACATGAGCTTCAAAGAGTTTAGAATGAAGATATGGAGGAGTTGATACTGCATCACTATAGAAATGAGTTCAGCAAAGAACTGGAACAATCTTAGTTGCAGCAATGGAAGGTGGTGTTTAAAGGAAAGAAGGAAGGAATTTGCTAGTTCATCTTCAATCCGCAAAATATGAGTGAAATGAAGTGATGTGTGAAGCTTCATGGAATAATGCAACCTGATTAAAACAGTTGCTAGTCACAACATAAACATTTTTAATGACAATGCCATGCCATATTCCAGAAACATTTTTAAATTCCAGGAGAAACAAATAATATTGTACAGATATTTAGTGAGCTAGAGATGCATTAAGACACGAGCTGAGTCATTCAGTGGTTAAAAAAAAAAAAGAACAGACAACTAAGTGAGTTATCAACTGATGTGTTTGTTCATGGAAAGGAATGTTTCCTTAACATCTCTTTTGTTGCTCACCACTCAGACATTGATAACAGTATATGTACAGGTATGATATTAATATACGTACAGTTAAATCAAGTTTTCATCTACACTTTCACCTTTTTAATGTTTGATATGCATGATTTCTATTGGTTTTATGCTATGCAATTGAGCTTAAATGGCTGTTGTAAGTGTTTGCGCTAGAATCTTCAGGGTCTGAGGAATTTATTAGTACATTTTATATTGATTGCTATAGGAAAAGTTGAAGATTATGTTAAAAGTGTTGCCATTAAATCCCAAATCCGATTCAATTCGAGCGTGAAACATTTCATGATATATTGATTTTTTGTTAACCGCATCCATGCTTTATACTGCTTGATTTCTTGCTGAATCACATTTTGTGGTTTCCCTCTACTCCAGGCCATTCTAACTATTGCATTGGAATTATGAGATTATTAACTACCATATTATATAGTTATCCGAGTTATTATATGGTATGCATGGACTAAATTCTTCTTGGACCCAATTGAGGCTTAAATGCTTTTATCTGCCTCACCCAGTTTGTTGCTAAAAGGGTTTGCAGCATTCATATATTGATAATACTGATAGCCCTATGGCTCCCACATCTTGTAGCTGGGATCTTTGAAAGACCCCTCTAAAGTGAATTTATGAAGAAACAATCTCGGATCCCGGGACAAGATCCCTGCCCTTTGTGGGGCATGGGCTGGATCTGCAGTTTGTTAGTACTACTGCAGAATTTCAGTCAAATAAATTCATTCTTGAAAAATACAGAAGTAACAATAATTTTGTACAATGTGAATATTTGCTAGTCTGTCAATGAACTTTTTATCAGGGGTGGTTATATGCCTGAATAGCTCCAGCAAAAAAAAAAAAAAATTTCAAAGAATCACCCATATATATAATACGAGTCTATTTTCAATATGGAATGAATTGTTTTAGTATCATTTATTCTATTTAAACAATAATTTTTGATTTTCAGATCATGTATCTAAAGCAGGGGGTTCTTAAACTTTTTTTTTCCTTACTGAGCACAACTTAGGTTTGAATGCACCATGGGCAATTTACTACCTAGTGAGTTGTACTGGAAGTGTAGGTGTGTGTGTGTGTATCTAACAGTCTTATCTAGTGTTGTCTGATTTTTCAGTGCCTCCATCTATATTTTAGAAGTGAAGTGTAATTATTGAATATTTGTAATGTTC
The DNA here is from genome assembly GCF_987345545.1 of Pholcus phalangioides. Taxonomy (NCBI): domain Eukaryota; kingdom Metazoa; phylum Arthropoda; class Arachnida; order Araneae; family Pholcidae; genus Pholcus; species Pholcus phalangioides. The sequence continues at coordinate 12,099,272 of NW_028301615.1, read as the reverse complement.
GTAGAGCTGTTGCTCTTTATGGTGAGACTTTTTAATGGCGAGATTGGCTTGCATTTGCGCCTCAAAGTTGGAAACCACAGAAAACCAACTTGGACCAACAGGATTCTTAACCTATGGGTTGTGGCCCAAACTTGAGTCATAAAGGCTTCCAAGGTGGGTTGTTCAAATCCACTGATGGTCCAAACTTGATTTGCAGGGGCTTTCAAGATGGGTCATACAAATTCTCACTCACAGACGGATTCTTGAGCTATGGGTCAAGACCTAAACCTGATTCTCACAGACTTCCTGGATGGGTCGCACAATTCCATTAACACCCAAAGATTCTTGAGTTATGGTTCATGACCCAAATGTAATTCGCTGGAGTTTCCTAGATGAGTTGTACAAATTCACTTACACACACACGAGTCCTGTTATAAATGCACTTATATTGTATGACTGGTTTCACACTAATTAAAAGAAACAGTCCCATGGGTTGTAAAACTGATGTTGATTTTGGATCGCAGCTTTAAAATGTAAGAATCCCTGATTTATTTTATTTATTTACAATAATCCCAGAAGGCATGAAATGCACTTATACTGGAAAAAAAAAAAAATAAAACAAAACAAATAAAAATAATAGAACGGGAAGCACTTCGCATACGGAGTCAGGTCGAAATCCTCAATAGCGGAAGCAAATCTTACGTAGGAGGCGCATACAAGTTCTGATGGAAGACTTCCATATTCTCGCCACACAGCATCGATATATCTGTGGAAAAAGCAATCTCTTCTGGCAGTTGGTATTCTTATTTGGATGTGATGCCTACGTAGGTTAACTCGCATGTCTATGATCTCGAAGAAAGGTTCTCTAGATGGTAGATAAACAATTTGGTGGACTAGTTTGTAGCACATCTTCAGATCTGCAGCGATTCTACGCCATTCCAGCGAATGTAAACCCAGAAATTGAAGTCTCTGGCAATAAGATAGACCGCTCATTCCAGGTATTCATTTAGTAAATGACCTGTGTGGCTTTTCGAGGAGCTTTATGTCCTTGATTTTGTGAAGGCTCCATACTTGCGAACAGAACTCCAGAGTCGGGCGAACTTACACACAGAAAGCATATGACAACGTATGTGCATCGCACATTTAGAGTTTTTCTATCTTCTATTTAGACTGATTATTAGAATGACCATTTAAATAGACTGGTTGTAATTTTGTAATTCAATTTTCAGTTGCTTTTAAGTCTCCTTGAGATGTGAAAAGCGAGATGTGTCCAGTTCTTCAATGTTCAGTAACTTTTAAGCATGTGTGTATGAACATTCAATGAATTTCTCATATCATATACATTTTCATTGTGTATAGAGTTTCTCTCCCCCTAGTGAAAATTTCAGGTATAATCATATTGATTTTTTTTGTAATATTGTGTTTTGATTTCCTATATAGGTGTTTACACTGTTGAGCCATTCGAAGATTATAGCTGGACTGTGCTGACTTTGGGAGTGATATACTTGTATCATTTTGTTGTATTACAGTTTCTTGGAATGGTAAATTATGTTTTATCTCAATCTTTTTGTTTAAAGAACTTTCATTGGGTATAGCCTTAAGTGACCCCCCCCCCCCTTAATAATTTCCTGTAATGTATAGTAAACTCCCTTAAATTTCCTTTGTAGTTGTATAGAGCCTATGGTAGTGTGAAAATCACTTTTTATTACTACCTTCTTGCTGCAGATGCAGATAAAACAAATTGAAGTAATTTAGCAAATCATTGGAAGAAGTTTTAGCTTTAAAGCCATGGTCAAAGCAGATTTGAACCAGACATTTTGTCTATACCTACTCTATAAACATCTTTAGTGGTGATAAAATGTTGTTCTTGGTACCAGATACGATTGAAGCTAGAGTTGTACTGGTATTTATAACAACTGCGTCTTCAGGGATTCATAGGACTTGTGTAGAGCTGCGAACAGATTGTGAAAGGGTTGGATGGACCAATCACAGAACAGATAGGCTTAAGTCAACATTTCGGAAGAGCTGGAAATCGCAGGCAGCGATTTCCAGCTCCTCTGAGGAATTCTATCTCTTCTGAATCAGTTGGTACAAATGGTCTCTTTTCTTCTAAAATTATAATTGTGTTTGCAGATTTCAAGGGCTTCCAATAAAAAAAATTAAGTTTCAATCAATGTCTGTTATTTCGAAAAGAATGGTATGATTTTGAGATAATGCATGTTCAGCCATGGTTTCCTGCTCCATGGAAAACTTGATCGAAGCCTGTACATTTTGAAATTTAGACTATTCGTCTAGCAAATGAAGGAAATCACTTTGCCACCACTGAAAATGCCTACTGTAGGTGTAGATGAAACATCTGCTTTAGTTATACCTGGACCACAGCTTTGTATTCTGAAAATTTCTTCCAGTGAAAACAGATGTGAAATTGTACATTCTTTTCATAGTAAATCATTGTTGATTTTAATCTGTATTCTATAATATTTCTTAGAAAAATCGGATCAAAAAATCGGTGATTATTTTCAAAAATGACATCAATTCATACTATAAAATAATGTCAGTTTAAATGTCCTACCCCCCCACCCACCCCACCAAAAAAAAGTATGGAATATATTGCATGTGAAGAAATTTGTATTTTCTTTCCATAGGCCACAGAAGTAAACCTGAATAACATGGTTTGTCCGGCTGTGTCTGATCCATTTTATGGACCAAATTATCGTGTTTGGGCAATATTCCACCAAGCAGCCCTGATCCTGATAATTGGCAAGCTTTACACTAAATTGAGTCTCCTGATATTGCAAGCACTTGGTACAATTGTATGGACTGGTGAAAAATATGTCGCATTAGCTGCATTGAGGGTGCAGCAACTGTGCAGCATGTGCCGGGCACAAATGCTCAATATTCCACTGACAAAGAATGAGGACACTCATCAAGATTAAATGAGGGATATGCGTATGATACTTTTTTTTGTTTCCAAACATAAGCGAACACTTGCAAATGATTAAAATGCATGCTGCATTTAGATTTAAAAATTTAAAAAAAAATGTGTTGGTTTCATGAAAAGCAAAAAAAAAAAGAAGTATTTAGAACTGTCTCAGTCATTAACTAATAATAAATTAAATAAGGTTAAATAATATTTAGCACATGATAGCTTTGAAGTTTTAAAATAGTAGTTTACTGTAATATGGTAAAGGCTTTCAAATATGATATATCTACTCTCATCTTTTGTTTTTTTTCCAACTAAAAAATAAATTTTAAATAAAAAAAATGTATACAATATTATTTTGCTCAAAAGGTTACCCCAGCTCTTCTCTGCCCAGAAGAACTAGATTCTAATATTCATGGTTTATTTCCTTCTATATAATGGTGCTTAACTGACAACAGAAGGTGTCTTTCCTTGTTAATGGAAAAGTGATACACAGATTACAGTTGCATCCAGATTTTATGAATCAGATGAGACCAACATTTTCATTTTCTTTAAATAAAAAAGTTAAAACCTGGCGGCATGCATGGGGCCTATCAGATCCCAAACTTTTTAAGCTCAACTTGTCCTCTCAACCCTTTCAGTAGCTGAAGTCAAGGTCTGTTTAAAATTCTTCTAGTCCTGTTAAAATGTGTCAATATGCTCAGTTATTGTACTATAATACACATAAAATTACTATAAATTAGTTTTTTTGATAAAGAAAACAAATTGGGGTCCAATAAGTCCCATGTACTTATTTCATAAAAAGACAATGTGACACACACACACACACCAGGGTCATTTTGGCTGCCACAAATGGCTCATACAAAGATATTCTCAAAGACACTGATGAAGTAACTTTCAACAACCACAACACACTGACTTGGTCACAAGAGGGACAGAGCAAGTGAAGTGACCTAAAGAAATTTTTGAACAATGAAATTCTAGATTAAGTTCAAACAGGTACCTTTCTATTTAAAAAAAATTCTATCTCAATAGTATCACTAAAGGGAGCATTAAGATCATATAGACCCCCTTCCCCAATGCAAATCAGAATTTTAATACTGGTTCTGCTTGGCTAAATTGAAGTAAAAATAAACATATATATATATATATTAAATTATGATTCAAATGTGAAGAGTCTCGTAATCATTTTATATTTTTAACTGTTTTACATCACATGTGAGCAGATAGATAAACAATTCTCTCAATATACTAACAGCCTTCACACACAAAATGGCTCACCGCATGCAGTCATTAAAAAAAGATACATGCAAAGGGTGAGTTTCATGTTATAAATAACGTTGTTATAGATGTTTAAAATTTAAAGAATTATATTTTGTCTATGTAATTGTCCACATGTATGTGTAAAATTTATGCAATATTATTCAGTGATTCTGTATGCGAGTAAAATATATAATTCTTGCATAATTTCCCCCCCCCCCCCATTTTATATGTTAAATAACAAAGTGTTATACAGGAAAGTTATAATTGTCTATAGTTTTATCGCAAGCCTTTTTTTTCCTTAAAGAAAAAAGAGAACCTTGTACCCCTCTTTTCTTTTAGGTACAAGATATGGTTCAGTAAAATTTCTACAATATAACACATCTTTTTTCAGATTTAATAACTTACTACATACATACTTAATACAAAATATTGATAACATGTATTTTTGTTATTTCAGATTACTCTTGTTATTCGTATAATAAGCACTGTCTGTATATCTGTAGCTGAGTAGTTTCATCAGCACTATATATTCATATACATATGAGATAATCATAAACTAGATACAAGTGTCGGATTTCTTTTGATATTTTTATTTTCAAACTTATGGTGCATTGCTATGTGTGCTATTGTTCTAGTATTTTGTGGTGCATATTTTAATTGCTCTTTATTATTATAAATGCATATTCTGAAGCGCTTAATTTTGCTTTCTCTGTAGTAATCAGCCTTATGAAAATAGTTGTATGAATTAGATATATTTTTTAAGTATCATTTTTTATAGCTTACATGTTGCTGAGGTTTAGGTGACGCTTGTCTGACCCTTCCTCCCCCTTTCATGTGCATTTATACGTTTGCCACTATGCAGTTGTTCCTTCACCTTTGCATTCCATTTTGTGTCTTTTACCTTCACATTCCATATCATGCCATTTTTTATATATGTTATTGCACAGAAATTAAGTTATTAGTTATTGAATTTGATACACTAAGAATATTTGTATGAAGTTTTAGTTATTATATGATTGCAGTGAATCCTGTACGAAACAGAACTTCAAGACTGGAATAATATCCTGTTTTAGACATTTGTTTTATAAAGGAGCACAAATCAAAGCACTGATTCATTGAACAGACTATATTTTGATTCCCTTTAATACAGGTTTCCGTCTCATACAGTGTCCGAGTCTTAGACAGGTATCACTGTACTAGCAATGTTCTGCAATCACATTCTGGTCTAGTATTAGTAATTTTCATTTGTTTGAGGTTTTTCGTATTAGTTTGAGAAAAAAAAATTGTCATTTGCTTCATGCTAGAACATTGGTGATGAAAATTCGGTTTTCCAACCTTGCCCATGGATATTGTCATCTGTTGAATACTTGTTTCACAATTTCCACTAATTGGCTTGGTGTAAGTGGTGATTGAGGAAGAGTAAATAGGAATTGGCATTCACAGTTAATCCGTCCAGTAGGGCATGGCTATAATAATTCTTCATAAACTTGGTTGCTGGTTATAGATCCATGGCAGTGGTAATTCTTTTTCAATGTAAAAATTTTGTAGATTTATTTCATTTGGATAAACAATTCAAAAAAATTTCATTCCCCCCCCCCCTTTTCTTTTAGTCTCATCATTTTATTGAAATCATATGTTAAAAACTATGACATGCTTATTTTCTGCTAATGTGATCTCTAATGATTTTTCCAAATTACTTTTTTCTAATATGATCTCCCAGAATTTTGCAGTTTTACAAGTTCTGCTCTCCTTTAGAGTCAAGTTGGATCTATAAGACTGATTATGATACTTTTATCATGTATGAGATAACTCTAAAAAATGTTTAAGCACAAAACAATTGCATTGCTTCAAAAATTGTAGCTATACAGCTGTGGCAATCTTTGGATTTAAATGGCAGCACTTCTCAGACATGCAACACACCTCAAAACAATCATGTTTACGTTAAGTACACAACATACACTTTCTGGCACTTACCAATTTGTTAAAAAATTCCTCAGAGGAATTTACACAAGTTTGCATGTGCTGTTAAGATATCTATGTTCATTTTACGAGTGGAATTAGTCAAGCATTATGATGATGATAATTATCTGATTTCATCAGCAAAATAAGTACGAGAACTTTTTGTATGATATGCTGTGCAATCATTTGCTTTTACAATTACTGCTCATAGCTTTTATGGCACATGCTTGTGACTATGCTCCATTTTGTCTATTCAAATCTTGGCTATGAAGTTCTTCAAATTTTCAGGAGGGTTAGTTCAAATATAGACAGATTCTAGAAATGTTTATTGCAAAATAGTTTTGTATTTTTAAGTTTATCATTGTTATTATATTTCTAGCTTGCAGTATTATTGAAATAATATAGACTATTAACATATTAAAATTACTCTCCATATAAAAATGTCTTCTAGCTATCTCATTTTTCAAATTGCATGTAACTTATATTCCTTATCAAGTATAAATTTTAGTCCCCCTCCCACCCCTTTGCAAAACATTTTTTTAAAATTAAATATAAATTGTGTTTGAATATTTTGGTGTGTCAGAGAAGTTTCAATCCAGTTTTAAAAGTTCAAGTATTTGTGTTTGTGGTGATCCATAGGTCGGATAAAAAAATCTACTGGAAGGTTCAAGGTGTTCTCACAAAAGTACTTCAAAAATGCTCAATCTCTCCAGTAAAGAACTCTTCAATATACGACATGTGTCCAAAAGTTTCTGCTGTTTTTGAAGTTTAGACATTTTCTCAAATTTCTAGAAAAATACAGAGTGAATCATTCTGAAATTTTGGTCATATATACTCGTCATGTTATAAGCAAAAATCATACTTATATCGGTACTCACTATTTCCAGTGAAAATTTAGTCAAGTGCATTTAGGGGAACAGGCAAAATTTTAAATAAACATTTTTGATCAGCTGTGTTTCAAAAAAAGCTGAAAATGACTTGCACCTTTAAAACAATATTATGCATTACTTCTGTGTATTTTTGTGAGAATAGTGCGCATATTCATGGAAGTAAAAATCTTTCCATAAAAATTCCAATTTTTATCACATGATTTTTGCTTATAACATGCCGAGTTTTCAACAAATTTTTTTTGGCACTATACATGAGACATACTGTGTAGAAATTTAAAATGTGACAAATCATCATTCAATGAGATTAGAGTATTTTTATTAAATGATTATTAATTGTGCATTTATGCAGAAAAATATAAATTTCATTTTTCATAAATTTATTGCCATACATATAGTGCAACTTATGAAAATTCTAGTTGAATGTCATGAATTCAGAAAGATACGCTTGATATTGTGAGCTGTAATTTCGAAACTTGCTGAAAGTAACTGAATAATAAAGGATTTTCTACAAATTATTATAAGTAATAAGGTATAAGATTATTTGATTAAAAAAATTTCATTTTTGACTTCGGATTGTTCATTTTAACATCATAATATGTCTGCTAAGTGTTATGCTAAAACACTTCTCTTACCTAGCATCAGACACACGTCTTCGCTCATTCACATAATGTTGTGGACTTATTCTCAAAATATTATCAAATAACAGAAAATAATTGTATACCAATTTGTGGAAAATCCCTTATTATTTAGTTACTTTCAGCAAGTTGCGAAATTACAGCTCACAATATCGCTTACATCTTTCTGAATTTTCTCAACATTCACTTGGAATTTTTATATAAGTTGAACTTTATGTCTGGCAATCAAGTTATGAAAAAAATAAAATTTATATTTTTTTGCACCTGTACAATTGATAATCTTTTAATAAAAATACTCATGTCTCATTCAATAATGATTTGTCACATTCTAAATTTCTATACAATGTGTCTCATGTATAGCATCATCTTTTCTGTAAACTTCGTGAAAATTTGTTGAAAATTCAGCATATTAATAAGCAAAAGCATGCAATGAAAATTTGAATTTCCATAGAATACATATATATTTTTGTGAATATAAATGTTTCCATAAAATTTGCTCTATTTTAACGAAAATACACAGAAGTATTGCATAAAGTTAGTACAACATTGTTCTAAAGTTGCAAGTCATTTGCTGTTTTTTCCAATACAGGGTTGATCAAAAACCTTTTCTTATTTTTTTGTCGTTCCCCAAATGTACTCATGACTGAATTTTCACTGGAAATGAGTATCAATATAGGGTATGTATGACCAAAATTTTAGAACAATTCTCCCAGTATTTTTCTAGAAATTGGAACAGAAATGTCTAAACTTCAAAAAGGACACTTTTGGAAACTTAGTGTATCTTTGACCATTTTCTCTTCCTTTTCTATACAAACAGCAGGATATTAGATTTTGCTTTGTGTTGTTTTGGTTTAACATTTCGGTACTCAAATTTTTGTATGTGCAGTTTTATGTTTGGAAGATGAAACTGTATTTACACTGGCGAAACTGGCTGTAGGTTAAATAGTGCATAGTGTTACCTTACATTCAATTCCATAAGATAACATTTAAGAAATTTTTGTTATGGAACTGTACCTAAATTAGAAAAATTGTTCTTTTTATGGGCAGTGGCAAATGAAATAATTTGAAATTTGTATTTTCATCTCTTGGTGTTCAATTTATTCCATCTTAATTTTTTTTTGTAAAATTTTTTTTTTTAATGACTATTGATTCTTTAGCAGTAATTGACTCATTCCATAACAAAGCGACTAAAAGAAATAGGTTAGTTGCATGGGTGACTCAAATTTTCTTTTTTCAAATTTGGGACAAGTACAGATAGTTGCGAGGTATGAGAATACTCACGTTTTCAATGACCTGTTCTGTTTATTTGTGGAGCTACATGAATTTATATTTTGTGGAACCATTGGAAAAACTGTAAAAAGAATTTTGCTTTTTCTTTTTTTTACAGCAGCTGTACTGAAGCAATATAGGAGTGATAGGTATCTATGAAAACAGTATTTTTTGTATATTCAGAATAAAAATATTGTACTATATCGCACCTTGAACTTGAGCTTCTAATTTTTGAAAGTTCTGATTCTATTGAAAGTCTGCCATTTATTTTCAACACAAATTTTTCTGTTGTAGCAATGGTATTTGGTGAAATTTTCTGTTCAATCAATTTCTTTATGTCGCCTTACTTTTTTTTGGAAATATTTTAGTATAAAAGTCATTCTCTTTGAGCAGAAAATTGCATTTTGGCCATTTTTCTCAGAAAGGGCATGCAGGCCCCAATCAATAGCAATCGTAGCAAAAGGCGTGTATTTCATTGGATACAAACAACAGATTTGTCTGCTACTCATAAAAAAACTTACTTTTGTAAAATAAATACATAACTAAATATTTTGATTAAAGCTTCAGAACATATTCAAAAGATACGATTTTGGCCATATTGGCAGCCATATAATTTTTTTTTTTTTTTATTACTACTAAATCACACATGCACCTCATCCACTTTCCTCTGTGGAACTTCTAACGAGTTGGTATATTTTGGAATGTGCATGTCCATGTTATGAACCTGATGTAAAAAGTTTGTTTCTGTGTAATGCTAAAAGAAATTTCTTCAATTTGTCTTGAAGTAAATCTTGGAGCAAAATATTTATTCTTGTCAGCCACAGCTGGCATATCAAGAGTCACCACTGTTACGAGTTTGTTCATAGGAAGTTTATATTTTTTCTAAATGCATAATTTCATACAATTTACCACAAAAACAAATACCTTCTCTTGTTGTGGTTTTGTTGATAAGAAGCATTCTTTTAATAAGAATTTCTGAAGTATTCTAGAATAAGAAGCATTTCTAAAAATTCTTCTGTAGAAAGTCATTTTTGCCAAATCCATGAAAACTGAATTTTCATCAAGCAATTTTGAAAAGCAATGTACATTTGGAGTATTATTTCCAACTGATCCCGCAAATTATCAGTTATTGCTGTTATTCTTTGACCCTAACGTCTCGATAGAAAAATATCATGAAATGCTTGCACATATTTTAAGACTGACATTTTCTGCCACATTTATCCTCCATTCCTGAATCAAGGAACCGTCTCTAAAAGGCTTGGATTGTTTCGCGAATATGTAGCTGATTTCGTATATGTAGAGCCCTCATTGTTTTTTTTAGATAAATTCTTCATACTTTTTAATAAAAAATTATTTTAGTTTTTTAACTACGAAAAAAAACATTATTTTTTTAATCTTGTTGGGAGGTAGCGAGTTTGACACCCCTACTCTAGACCCATAATCAAACTATCTATTTATATATTTATTGCCCAAAAGTAAATTATTTTTTTAAACAGTAACAAACATATCTGTTTGTCTAGTGAAATGGAAAGCTTTATCTGCATGCCCCTCAATTTTCTGCTCAAGGAGTGACTTTTAAGCTAAAATATTTCCAAAAGAAAAGTAAGGCGACACTAAGAAATTGATTTAACGAAAAGTAGTTTTTCATCAAACCATTGTTACAACAGGAAAATTTGAGAACCCTGGTTCTTCAATCTTTTGTGTTGAAAATAAATGGCTGACTTTTGATAAAATCAGAAATTTCAAAAATTAGAAGCTCAAAGTTCAAGATGTAATTTGATTCTCCAACTTTCTACTCAGAGGTACAATATTTTTATTCTGAATATACAGAAAATACTGTTTTCATACATACCTATTACTCCTATATTGTTTCAGTACAGCTGCTGTAAAAAAAAGAGCAAAACCCTTTTTTTCGGTTTTTTCCAATGGTTCCACAAAATTAAAATTCATGTAGCTCCACAAATACGTGGAGCAGGTTGTTGAAAATTTGGGTATTCTCATACTACCTGTACATGCGCCAAATTTGAAAAAATCTGAACCCTATTAGGTTGAGTTGCTGTAGAATAAGCCAATTGAAATGCAATTTATATATTCCCTGCTCAATCAAATATCTATAATGTGCTAAAATTATTAATATTTGTTTAACCGTGACTGACTTTGCCTCTGTATGTACAAAAGAAATTTTTCCCTCTGTATGTACAAGAGAAATTTTTCCCTCCATGGCAAATCATCAGTAAGTGATTCAGAAACCTTCTAAGCTCATCTATTCACGGGAGCAGTTTAAGGGTTAAAGAACTATGTTGGTGGGAATAGAACATGGGGAGACGCATATAGATTTTTGAGGCTTAGGGAATTCACTGCAGCAAAAAGTTTTAAAACCCCTGATGTATTACTATCTTTGTGTGAGAATGTGTATTCAGTATTTAATGAATGTTTTTGAGGCATGAGTGCACAAACTCTTTCCCAATTGAGAATTTTATCTGCCCTAGGAACCATTTTGGAAAACCATATTATTTCAAAATTAATTTTATCATTGTTTTTCATTGATATTTGAACGACAAAGGAATAATACAACTCACAATAATACAAGAACTAATATGGCATGCCAGCCAAAAAGTTCTTGAACCCACAACAGTAGTTCCCAAACTGTGTTCCACGACTATCTTGTGAGGAGTGTTGTAACATGTCGTTCTAAATAGATTTACAAATTTAATGGTGTGGTGCTTTATAAATCAAAGAAATATTTTTCATCGCCATCCATTTATATACATTATTTCCTCCTTTGAACATATGTTATTTGTGAATTTGAATTACTGTTTTTACTTAACCAATTTGACCATACTATCAGGTAGACCAATGTTCAGATTGAGAACCTGATTGTGAAAAACATTTTGATAAATCGAGAATGTTGTGAATTGAAAAAGTTTGGAAACGACTGGTTCAAAGTATTTTTTACTATATTTATTTGTAACAGTTATTCATGGATCCATGACAGTGCGAGTATATGTCACTTGAAACTACATTTGATCTATTTAGACCTCTAATATCTAAGTACAGTTGATGCTCATTTTTACTAACCTGTACAGACAAGTTTGTAACCTGTAACTAGTTTGTAAAATCAAAAATTCATAAATGGGAACGTCGGTTTTGAATGAATAGTATAAACAAGCACAAATAGTGTTTGGGACCATAAGATTAGTACGTAAAAACATGCAATTCATAAACTGGAAGTTCGTAAAATGGAGCATTGACTGTATGTTGGGTTTTTGTGTGTAACAGACCAAACACTGCTTCAACAACATAAAAAAATTAAATTAATTGCTTGCTGCCTTTTGCGGTAGTTGCGGCGCTGAGCATAATTTACCGCTGTGGTGTAACTTGATCAATGGGTCACATAAGAGTTGATTTTCTTGTATGAAATAAATTAAAGGAACATAATGGTTTCCACAGTATCCAAATATGGATATCACTTCTACTGTATTTATGTAACCTTTTTTTCGTACCATTTTTAATCACTTGTCTTTGTAACTTATAAGTATTTTCTAGTCTATCCTAATTTAAAAATATATAAAATTTTCTAATAAACCTTAGCTTCTAAGCTAAAGAGTTGGTCTGTTACATGGAACAAAAGTTTACAGTTACGTTCTCAAGTAATTTTAATTAATTGAGACGTACATATACTGTACATTTAAAAACATATACGTCAAGAGCCTGAAAGTTGCTGTTTGTTTTTTCTTATTTTTTTTTTGTCCTAGTAAGGTTTGTTGTTCCAAATCCTTAGATTTTTAATGGTTTGTTTTTATTGTTAGTCATTTATACCTTTGTTAATATACGTATGACTTGTTATAATTTATGCAGATTGTTTATTTTGAATTTGTTGCATATCAATTTTTTTTTCATTTGTTTAATTTTTGTCATCTCACAAATAAATTTCCATCAACATACTATTGCATTATATATTTGTTCTGATCTTTTTAAAAAATTCCAGTTTCATCAAAATTTTGTCTTTACTGCTTTTCAGGAGCAGTAAAATTTCTTTTCTGCATTCTCATGTAAATTTAAGATTTTGAAGGAGAAATTTCAAAAACTGAACATAATTACAATGCAAATGAAATAATAAACATAGCGCCCCAGTTCATTTAAACAAATAACCTTACAAAATTGGAGCATTATCAACTATTTCACTGGTATTGGTGCCTAATTTAAAAGTGTCCTCTTTTTAGGTAATGATGACATGAGCCCAGTAATTTCACAAATATCTCAAATATTTTTTATAAATGAATCTTGTTGCTCTAAATTTTAATCACCAACCTAATGTGGCACACAACCTAAAGCTAAATTAAAAACCTAATAGAATAGCAAAATGACATCATCTGAAAAATAGTCCCAGATGCAAATAATCAACACTACCGGAAATAAAAAATGCATCTTGGAAGCATTACGCCATAGGCTACATTTGAAATTTTTTCTAGATATAGAAAAATATGTAGATGAGAGAGAAAAACGATCACAAATTCGAAAAGGAATGCTTTGTTTAATGTTTTACTCCGTAACAAATCGACCAAAAAAAACTAAGTCATGACTAACTCTGATTTTCGTCAATTCAACGCACGTGCTGTTGATATGAAAATATCCAAATTTACAGCGAACTGGTCCGTGTATTTGGGGTGCTATGAATTTGTGACAAAAACAAAGCCATTGTAAATGGTTTTTGTCCGTGAGCAGCAAAGCTGCATTAACAGTAACCTTTCAAGCGGCTTTGGTGAGCAGTGATAGTAACCTCGTTAAGCAAAAAATTTCCCTTTTGGCTAAATTTTTCCCACATATTCCGAAAATTGTATTGCCATCTATCGGTGGAAATATGTAGTCAGGTATTTTACACTAGAAAAGCATTGTTTTGCATTTATATTTTCTCAACAAAAATTTTGTTTGATGAACTCTTAAATTTTCCCAAAAACGGTTAGAAGTTTCCCATGACTAGTTTTTCCCACGAGTTGCCATCACTGTCCGTAAAAGAGGTTATAGTCACTGAGCATGGAGGAATGAATAACAGGAGGTGACATCAGGAACGAAAATTGAAGCCGTTGTGGCAACCCTATGGGCTGACGAGTAAGCCCAAACAAACCGCTTTTTTCCCTATACTTAACATGTGTTTTGCCGGATCGAATTCTCTTAAAATATTAATATCTAAATAAATTTAAGCACCATGACCATTTAATGCGTCTTCAGGTAATCTACATGATCTAATAAAGGGGAAAAATAAAATCTTATCCTTATATAAGTGGTTGTTATATTTTTAATTTATTTTTGAAAAAGGGGAAGATCACTTTTCACTCTCGACTCGTCATAAGTTTTTAGTTCAGTGCTTCAATTTATTTTAAAAATTCGATGTATGACATTAATGTCTATGGGAATATGATTAATTAAAATAATATGAAGCTGCAATAAAATGCAATTTCATAATTTTTTTCTTTTAACTGTTTATTTTGCCTTTTTGTTTCGTTCATCATTATGATAGATCCGGGACATTTCGAAAGTGTTTGAGGCCCGTGGGCGCTCGTCTTAAGCTTTACATGAAGAATTTTGATTTCTGAATCAATCCTGAGGTGCTCGAGCACCTTCTGACAGGGCCGTAGCTAGGATTTTTGGCACCCGGGGCAAAGAGCATTTTGCCGCCCCCGTGCCTCAAACATGGGCGGAGATACGGGGGGGGGGGCAAAGGTGGAGTCGACTGATCTAATGTATATATGAGCTGACATCATCATCATCGTGCCCCCCCCCAGCAATAATGACCTTGCCCCCCCCCAGACTTCCAAGTCAATCTCCGCCTATGGCCTCAAAGTACTGGAAGTGCTCGAGCGTCCTCCGCCACTGTGTATTTATGGTTTTGCTGCCTGTAGGCTGTACGAATTTCGCCACCCTTCTTCCGTTCCAGTCTCATATTCTTGAATACGTATTACTGGAAATATATGCCACCCATCCGAACTTTCCGGTATGTAGATGTATTGAGAAAAAAATATTAAAAAATAAAAAACTTTTTTTTACGAGCCGCGATAAGTCATCTCTCTGGCCTATAGTGTTTATAAAAATAATCTGGGCTTTTTTTTTCCCTCTTCATTTTGTACCAATTACTTTGCTTTTAAAGTGGTACGTGTACGAAAATTTGACAAAAAAGTTTCGAATTGAATTCTAAATTGAAATCTAAAATTGTGTCTGTGTTCGTCGAGTTTTTGCCTGGAATGGAGAAATATTTCTACAATATTTTAATATAAACAGCTGAAAAGCGTTATATATGCTGATGTTTTGCATATATAATATGTTTTTCGCAAAAAAAGGCAGATTTTTTTTCAAACACCGCTTGTTCAAGTGTCTTTAAACATTGTATTTCTCTCAGCACTGAGGTATTACATGTTTTGGCATAATATTTTTGAAATTAAAATGCCAAGAAGAAATTTTGTGGCACAAGATATGGGTAAATTTTGGTTATTTTTGCAAAAGGTTCCATGTTGTAGAAGTTGATATTCGAAAACAAATAACAACTAAAATTGTAAAAGCTCTCGTTCAATTGTATAAATATATCCAAAGAATTTGAGAAAAAAAAATCGAGTTCCTAAAGTGAATAGTAAATTTTTAAATGATTTTTAAAAACGGGGATGTTTCTCATAGGAAAGCATGGGAAGCCACGGTTTGTTTGGGCTTACTTGGTCCCTTTAATAGAGCGATCACTGGCTTCATCTGGCAACCCAGATTCCCCATGCTTTCTCAACGGAGGCGCTGGTCGCGTCACCTCCTGTTATTCATTCCTCCATGGTCACTGAGCTATAAGTAAACTATTACTTATAGCTCAGTGAGTATAGTTAATCAGCGGTTTTAAATGCATGCTTTTATTATACAAGGGAGATTATTATTTGGCCACAAGAGGAGTGATCGTGAAGAGATTTTTACTAGCCCTTTAAGCTGGGTGGGGGGCCCTTAAGAAAAGTTACTTGTTTGAAATAATCTGCAAAATGGGGGAACCCTTTCAAGAAGGCACTTTGCACAGAGCCCTGGATCATTTTAATCCACTGCAATTTGCAGTAATGCTTCATTTTCCGCTGATTCTTCCGTAATTTCAATATTTAGCAACTTTGTTTACTTTTGGCGATAATTGGTAATATTTCTCAAGAAAATATGGTCATCTCGCTCCATGATGTGTTTACGCACCAGATTTTTCTTTATTTCTCTTCTAAGACCATACTTATCAAAATAAAAACGGGACATCGATTTAAAAACGATGTCGAATAAGATTTTCTACTGGAAACTTTTTATTTTTGATGTAGATCAATGGAATTAATTTAATCAAATAAGGAATTTCGTAACTTGAAATACTGTCAAAAAAAAAAAAAAAAAATCTATTTCGGAAAATTTTCTTTAAAAATTGGATATAGGTGAAATGACCCATGTAACTTCAATCAACTAAACTTTGTAAGAACGTAGTTGTTGTGGTTGTGGGTTTTGAATCGAGTGGCATACGACTTTCGACTCCAAAGTTTTGAAAGGGAAACCTATTTTTTTTTTTTTTTTGTAGAGAAGTTATTGCGATGAAACTAAATGTAGAATGAGAAAGAGACGTATTGATATATTGCACACAAAATGACGAAAAACGAAGGTTTGTTTGTGCCTTCTAATTTTACTTTCTAAGTTTGAATCAAATTTCGATATGGAAACTGGTTCCTCTTGTGAGAGACCCTTGTATTCATTTTTTTAGACATTGAAGAGCATTTTTAATGGTGTCTTCGAGGAAATTTTCTTGTATTCGATTGAAATACGTATTAAATACATTTGCATAAAAAAAATATGTATCTAAAACTTGTTCAGTTACGTAGGTGACATGTACTCCCATAACCATGTCCTTCCCTCATATCCTGCAGCAGGGATCTTTGGTGGGCCCTCAGACATCTTTTCCCGGGTCCCTTTACAGTGAATTTGTTGTGTAAAGAAAATTAAAATCGTTCCGGGGTGGGGGACCATGACTATAGGTAGGTTATTCCATAGGCAATGAGCACTGCTTTATTGTTCACATGTACAGTGGAACTTCGGTTTATGAGCATGATTTTGTTCCATAAAAGTGCTGGCAATCGAAACCACTCGTGTATCAAAGTAAACTTTCCCATAAGAAATGTTTATTTCCCATATAAGAACTCGAATAGTTTCACCCGCAATCATCATTTTTGCAACAGCCAGAGCGTAATCCCTTTCTTTTATGGCACCAAGATTTTGTCCCCTTCGCTACACGTGTGGAAACGAGATTGACAGAATCATTGCATTTTGATAGCGAATACCTACTGCAAATCCAACACCGACCTAGGAACGACTATAGCATAATCCGTTTTTGGTGATTTTTTTCCTTTGGCGAGAGAGGGAAAGCGTGATGAGAAGTTGCCAAGAGTTAAATGGAGTCGTGGTTTCGGATGTCTGTCTGGTCAAGAAGAAAAAAAATGAGTAACACATTGCTAAAAAGGGATAATAGTATGACTGTT
This sequence comes from Pholcus phalangioides, assembly GCF_987345545.1. Classification (NCBI taxonomy): domain Eukaryota; kingdom Metazoa; phylum Arthropoda; class Arachnida; order Araneae; family Pholcidae; genus Pholcus; species Pholcus phalangioides. Next base: position 12,081,835 of record NW_028301615.1, on the reverse strand, counting down.
GAAATGAGAAAATGATAACAATGACAAACAAAACATTCTTGGACTAAGTAAGGGATTGAGATTAAAATATATAACATCCTTAGACCAGATACAGAATTGAAAATAATAAAAACCAGGACACTTTCTTTCAAATAATACCACATAGTCCCTCCTGATATATAAATTCTCCGGAATATAAGTAAAAACTGACTCTTTTAAATAATACAATGGTGTGGGGATAAAAAAACGTCTCTGAATTCAATAAAACAATTGCGGGATTAAAATTATAAGGACTAGTGTGCAACAAGTTAATTAAAATGGAAATATGAAAAACACAACTCTTGAGAGAATCCAAATGCAATCCTAATGAATTCTAAATTATTCCCTTAAAAAAAAAAAAGTAACATACTGGGTATGTATATATGTTGCTGTCAAAGCCCGAAATTGGCTGGTTTGTGAATTGGTCAATTTCATTGTAAATCGATCTGGCCAATGTGTGTCTGAATTTCTGGTTTAGGCCAGTCAGTTTGCAAAGTGACTGGAGATGCCTGGCCAAAGTCTGATAACAAAACGCATGATTTGGGTTGCCAAGTTGGCTGATTTTTTTCATGATAATTATCCACGTTAGCTATGGCAATCTATCAAACTATAGTCATGATTGCAGTAATGATTTTTTCTCCAAAATTTTGCAAAAACTATATATGTAACTGTCTATAACTAACGTTATATATGTAACTAAAACTGTCCATGTTATTATTTCCATATTTTTGTCTCAAATTTTTTTTTTTCCTCGTCACATGGAGGGGACTAATCCAATGCAGCTATTATATATAGCAATGTATCGCACGCAAAAAAAATAGATTTGTAGATTTGGCACTTATCAGACTGTCTTACATCAGCTCATCAAACTTTGGCCAGGGATCTCCAGCTAAAGCCTGAATTTTTTCTAAAACTCAGACTGGCAGATTTGCGAAGTGCCATATTCAGGCTTTGACAGTAACATATACGATACAATTTTTTTTTTATGAACAAAAGAGCTCCGAAATGCTAACGATAATCGATTAATTCAAATGCTGTGGTCTATAAAAAGCCAATTGTCACCACTATGGTGTGATGTCACCTTCAGAGAATAACCAACAGTAAAAAGGGAATGGCTATCTAGAAGCCTAAGGAAATAATAATAGCAGATGGAAGAAAATGGCAAACCATTGCTAACCAGGAAGAAAAGCGCCAATGGGCTAGAAACGAAATCTCCAAAAAGCTGTCGTCAAAGAAAAAGGTGGTAGTATAGCTGTTCTTATCCTTTTTTTGCCATTCAAAAGCATGATGAAAAGTTTCAGAGTAAAACACTCAACAAACCACCAAAGAATAAAATGAAAAAAATTATGATTAACAGTGCCAGAAACGAATACTGTGAAACCTGTCGTTAACAGAACCTGTATCAAGTGGAAACCTGTCTTCATGAAAAAAAAAGAAAATTGTGGTCCCATGATTTCAATGTCAAAATAAAAGATCGCAAGACTTAGCAGAGCTGGAATTAATTAGAGGAAAGGAAGCAACTGCCCTGGCGGAAAAATTTAGAGGTGGGAATAAAAACACTGTTATAGTCATCTAATGTTTAATGGCAAAATCATGTTTCTCTCTTTCCCTCACAAAATTCCTAGTTACGTCCCTGATGCCGAGGACCCCTAATTGAACATTTTTAAGGGAATTAAAAGGAATTTAAATATCATTATTTTAGAAGAAAAACTGTAAGTTGGAATTTTATGCAGATGCTGTAAAAACATAAATGCAGTATTTAGTAATTATAGATTAATTATTTTGTCTATTTTTAAATTAATTATTTATTTTGTCTATTTTTAAATTATTTACTTTATCTTCAGTTAATTTATTTTTATTTTATTTGAATTACACAACAAGGTTGTTACATAATTTTACTCATATCAATTGAACCTTTTATATTAAGCAGAAACCTGTGTTCAACTGGAAAAAATCTTGGTCCCCCTGCAATTCCCTTGAAGACAGGTTTTACTGTATAACATTCTTAGACTAAATGTGAGATTTGAAATAAAACATCACTTCACACTAAATGAGGGATCAATATTAAAAAATATAATGTGAGACTAAAACGAAATCTCTAAGTTAAGATGAAAAACATTAAAATAAAGATTTAAAAAATATTAAGTATTTTTTTTTTAACTTTAGATAATTAAAGATATGATTCTCTAGAATAAAAGCACCAGGATTCTCTCACTTATAAATTACACAGTGATGATAATTATATTACAACAGTTCTTCTTGACTCGAAGTGGGACTATAATTCTCTGGTTTTAAATACATGATTGCGAGATTAAAACTCAACTAATTGGCTAATATGCAAAAAAAAAGTAACAAAAATGAAAGTATGAAATGTCAACCTGAAAGAAAACAAATTCCTAAATGAGATATTCAGACATGAATTACAAAGATAACATACTGTATGAACGTTATAACGAAAAAGAAAATAAGCTTCGAAATCGTAACAGATTTGAACATTGGGCTCTTTAACACAAAAGCCTATTATTATTAGTGACTTCACCTTCATATAACAAAACAGGCCAACAGTAAAAAAAATGGTACACCTACAGAGCCAAAGGAAATAATCATAATACAGTCAATGCTCGATGTAATGACCCCCGTCCAATCAAAAACGAACGTTATATTTGGATGGTCATTGCATTGAAAGTATCGCCCAGCCCCTCATCCGGGCAATGGCTAAAATTGACAATGGTCGATAGAGCCTGGGCGGTGCACGGAATGAAATGCATTGAAAGTAGCCGCTATGGTGGTCGCGAGTGGTCATAGTGACGGACTCGCATCACGAGGACCAGGATTCGACCCCACCGTCGCTATAGTGGTGGTCGGCTGAAGTTGGTTTTCTGTGGTTCCCAACTTCAATGCGTGAATGCGAGTCGATCTCCCCTTTAAATAGTCTCGCCACAGAGAGCAACAGACCTACATACAGTGTAAATGTAATTCAATCATAACACATCACTCACTTCCATTCTGAAATATAGATGGCAGCAGAAATCAAACACAACACCACATATGCACTCAGACTGTTAGGTACACACAGTTACACTTCCGGCGCAACTCACAAGGTAGTAAATCGCCCATACATGGTGATAGACCTGAGTTGTGCTCAGTTTAAAAGAAAAAAACGAAAAGCATTGAAAGTGTAAAATGTATATGATAGTCATTCTGTGAAAACATTTGGGATTTATCCTACTTGTCATTGCAATGTAATGGTTGCTAAAATGTAGGGTCATTATAAGGAGCGTCAACTGTGGTAGCTGACAGAAAAGGGAAAAAGCACCAAAAGGGGCTATAAAGAAAAAAAAATGTCAACGAGAAAAGTTGAGTCATGCTTATTATATATTATATAAGCTGGATAAAAAAATTCCTTTCGCAAAAAAGCGAAAATGGGTGGAAAAGCTTTAAAGCAAAATGCTGCAATCCTAACGGGCGTAGGAAAGGGGGGGGGACTTGGGGGGGTCTGGTCCCCCCCCCCCCCGAAATGTGAAAAAATGGCCGAAAAAGGAAAAAGATGGCCAAATCTATTGTTCTATCACTTTGGTCCCCCCCCCCCCCCCGAACGAATTTTCTGGCTACGCCCCTGAATGCTAATGTAATGATTGACGGTTGGACGTCTACTCGTTGCGTACCTCCTGTACGCATTTTTGCGAAAGTTGTTGCTACTTTTTTTGCATTCTATGGTTTTCTTTCGCATTTTACGAAAAATGTGACCATAGCTTAAACCCTGATTTGAATTGATTCTGGAGGTGGGGCTTGAGAGGAAGCAAATTTACTATTCAAAATGTAATAAAAGCTTGTGTTTAGCATTTCATTTGTGAAGGAAATGATGACTCGTTAGAAAACAAATTTATTTCTTCGGAAAAGTTTGATAATTTCTGGAGAGTATATGCAAGGGAGACCAAATTATTGTTCACAATTTAGCGATACATTTTGGTGTATTGCGCACATTTTGGTGTCTTGGCATTGCATCTTAGTGAATTTTTATAATAAATTAATCAAATACAATTTTTTGCAGTGAATAAGTACATAAAAGCACATTTTCTGATGGTATTAATGGTGTCAATGTAGTAAAGATGACAACAGCATAAATTTGATCACATGTAAGGATAATTTTGCCTCTCAATGCGACGATAATCCCTCTACAACGATATTTTTTCTTGGTCCGCAGAATATTGTTTTGTTGAGGTTTTTCACTATATTAAAAAATTTTAATTTTTAGCAAAAGTGTTCATTCTATTGCTATTCAAGAGAACGTTTTACATTGAAGTTTAGTTTTATCGCATTGTTTTGAAATTTCAATTGTAGTTATTTAAAACAGCAAACCATATAAAAATTCAGAATAATGTAATATGCATATCTATGTTTAACACTCGTTGGTTTATAGAAGCTAGGGTGATATTCTCAAAACTTAAGTTTTGTAAACGATAGAAACAAATCACCGCATATATTTTTATGTGCATCTCTATAAAACAGAAACCTGTCTGGAACGGAAAATAATTTGTCTCTTGACTTTCTGTTTTATACTGGCTTCACTGCATATCAGAGTTGCCAGATTGGCGGTTTTCCCGCCAAATTGGGCTGGTTTGAAAACGGTTCGGCGGGAAATTTTTGGCTTTGGCGGGTGGCGGTTTCTTGGGTGGTTTTTCCAAAATTGTGTTCATGGCTAATTTTTCCCTATTTTCCTTTATTTTTCTTTGCTTGTGCGAGCAAAAAAGTTTTTCTTTTTCATTTCAGTCCCCAACCTCATGTTGTGTTTTCTTCCTGACAAGGCAGAAAGGGTGGAGGGCGTTTCGGCCAACTATGGAAAGCCAGAACTTTCAACCATAATGCCTTTGTCACCCAATAATTGAAGGGGCCATAACACAAAAACTTGAGAAACTGCCATAGGCTCTAGATCAGTGGTTTTCAACCTTTATGATACCGCGGCCGGTCGGTTATAATATACCCAATGTAGTATAAGGAAAGTAATATATCCAAGGCCCCACATCCTGAAGCAGGGCCCTAGGCTCTGATCTTTTGCGTGCCCCTGAGCAGACTTTCACGGGGCCCCTTCATGATGAATTTATAGCGTGAAAAAGCAAAAACCCTCAAGAGAACCCAGAAGAGTACTTAAATTTTTGTTTACTATATAGACTGTGAAAAATCTGGTCTGGGACCTATACCTAATTTTTAAAATCATTGTACCAAATTTCGTAGGCACCTATGCACAATTTGAGGCAGTGCCGTCTTGATGCATGGGCCAACCCGGGCACGTCACGAAGGCCTTGAATGAAGGGCGGGGTAGGGATAAAAAATGAGATATGGTTAAGATTTGCGAGATTAAGCATGTGAATTGGTAAGGAGGCATTCGCAGTCTGGATAGAGAGCTGAGCAAAATCAATTTGCCCGGGGGTCCATGATGTTTTGAAAACGGCCCGACTCCAGGCCATCTCTTGGCCGTTTTTCCAGGAGAGAGAATGTGTAGCCCTGACTTTCACAACTTTTCAAAGAAATCAATTTATTCGGTAAGAAAAACATATTTTTTACGAAAAAGTGAAAAGTTGGGTTGGGGGGGGGGGGAGGAGTTACTGACTATAAAAACACAAGAAAAGCTATAAGCCACATCGTTGCAGGCTAGAATATCGTCAAACTGTAGCTCGATCGTTGCTTCATAGATGGCCAGAATTTTTTCTTGTATTTTGAGTCATATCTTGTTTATAGAGTCAAAATGTATTTTTAAATTTTGCATGGCTTGTGAAACACTCGTATAAACCAAGGTATTCATAATCCAAAGTCTCACTGTATGGTCTTCAATCTTTCAGACATTGCAGGCCAAATTAAAACTTTCTGTGAAGCCTGCAGACCACCAAGTCATACCATGGTATTCCCTGTTATTAAACAGATTTTCCGAAATTATTGAACTCTTTTATTTACTCTGAAATTTGAAATCATTTCTTTCATTTAAATTTTTATTTCGAAAAAAAATTCTTTACAGATTCTGATCTTTTTCTATTAATTTTATTCCTTTTGTTAATTCTGAAATTTTTTGTTACCCCAATGTTTTGTTTTGTTAATTCTGAAATTATTTTTCATTAATTAGTCAATTTCCTAAGCGAAATAGAACTGTTTGTTCAAATATGTGTGATAGGAGATCACAGGATTAGGTTTTTTGCCCTTAAAAACTTACTCAGTATTAAAACAGTCAAAAACATGTCAGTATTGTCGTTATTACTTTTAAACTTAGAATAAGTTATAGGAGCTTTCCGTAAGCATCATATGCAATCAGCACTACTAAATTAAAGGACATTTTAGTCCAATCTAGTATTTTTATTGCTAGCTATATTCTAATGTTATGCACAATAAGGTATCATTTTAAGTATCAGTGATAACCTAGAAAATAATAGAAATCAACATTACATATATGGTGTAAAAACTTTTTAAACACCTACCTCTTATGAAAAAAGTACAGCAGATGGTTTATATGAATACACATATACTGTATAAGCAGTTAAAGAAATCGTGGAAGGTCAAGATTGATCTCGAATTGACAAACATTAATTAGTTCTATTTTTTTCCTTTTGCGTTTTTGTTATGCGCTATTGAAATAGTATATTTTACATAAAAAATACACATATATTGTCCAAAATAATTTTGTAGAGAGCAGAAAATTATTTTACAATCATATTAAGCATTTATTCTTTAAACATTACATGCAATCGATGTGTGTATTTTTATATTGAAAAGCAATATTTGAGGTGAACCCAGACCCTCTTACATACCGTTCAAGTCCCGGCCGAGTTCTTGCAGGGTTCGAGTCTTGGTGGAGACGTGATGACTTTTCTTTCCGAGTTCACCTCAACATACCAAATCCGGAGAATAACTGTTTCCTTGATATCTTGAGCTGAGAAAAAACTCTCTCTCTCTGATACAGTAAAACCTCGTTAAGTCGTCACTCCGGTAAGTCGTCATTTTTCTTCAGACCCTTCCAGCTCTCATAGACCACAATGTTATTAAACCCTTGTTTACTCGTCGGTAATTTCGGTCAAGTCGTCACTATGAAAAAGTTTGAGAAAGAGGAACAAACTATTTTTATGGTTCCCGTTAAAAAAAGAGCTTGTGTTAACAGCATTGCCATATGCTTAAAAGTCACCATAAAATCCTAGGCCTATATACCCAGACGGAACAGTTTAAGTAATGAAAGTTATGCTGGGGAAGTTCATTTGCTGACTAAGGTTTTTGAAATGTTGGGGACTGTTCAAGCTAGATCTCATTTCTGCCTGGGCTCCATAGGAGAAATTGGACAAACCGCGAGACATCCAAGCTCTGTCGCAAGAAGCAACGTAAGCACTTCTAGTGGGGAGGGGGCATCTCTGGCAAAACCAAAATTTATTGATATGTCGAAGATTACATATAGTGCAAGGAAATAAAAAATTATGTAAATCGAAGAATCAAATTAATCAAGTTAAAGTCAAAGTGCAACAGCATGGATAATAAATTATCATAGAAAGCATGGACTCTATTAATTTTGGGCTTGAAATTTAACAAAATATCTTTGTTGAAAAAAATTAGACATTCTTTCCCAAGTTGAGGTCTTCTGTTTACTTTCCCTGCCCAGGGCCCCGCCACCAAGTCAAAAGTGTTCGAGATTACTTTGCAGTTGCATCATGAACTACTGATGAATTCTAACACTAAAATTAAATTTGATGTATATGTAAAATTAATGTGCGAGAGTAAATGTAAGAGTATATGCGAGAGTAAATGTAAGAGTATATGCGAGAGTAAATGTAAGAGTATATGCGAGAGTATATGTAAATTAATGAGAGAGTTCTGTTATGAAGAAAAGCTACTTACAGCTTTAGACTAACAGAGCAACTGTTAGTCTAAATTAAAAATTACTAGTATAAATCAAAGTGTACAGTACATTTCACCACAATAATTTAAGTAATAAGAGATAAAAAAATTGCTATAATTTTTTCTTTCGCAATCTATAAATTTTATTAATGTTATTTTGATTCATACTTTAATAAATGTCATATTACTTTAAATTTTATATGATTTTCATAACATTGCACATTAAAACTGATGGAACTCTGCTTAAGCCGTCATAATTTTTCGATAACTTGAGGTGACAACTTATTGAGGTTTTACTGTATTTGAGGTTTTTGACGTAACCAGTTTAAACCGTCAAAAATTGCCATGTGTCAAAAACCTGTCAACCCAGATAAAGAATCCGATCGAAACCTCGGCTCTGAATTCAATTGGAAAAAATTTGCCATATGACCATTATAGAACGTTGGACAGTTTATTCAGAGTTGAGAGAAGCGGATCGTATTTCACATTTGGAATTCCGAAGAGAAGTGACAATTAACCATTCTACGAACGAAGGAGAGGTTAATTATTTATCCAGGTCCACTTTGTTAACTGAAAAAAAGATGTCAGGTCATTTGATGGCCATTATATTGTGTCTGCGATGCGAGGACGGTATGCGGTTTGCCAAAAATGTGTATAAATGCTACCAATATGACAAACGGGTCCATCAAATATATGTTTTCTTTCTTTCATCACTGACATTAGAAAAAATTTGAATTTTCTGCACTCACACACATATTTTTATGTTAAAAAAGCCAGTATGTGTTATGAATTTGAATTTGTTGTAGAAAATAAAAAATTTGCGTGATAACTACTCCAGAAATAAATAATCGTGAGAATATAGGCGATACCACTTTCACCTCTCCCCAAGTGCCAATGTTCCATTTATGGAACATCGTGAAAAACAAAGAAAAAAATGTTTTTCTTCAAATTTCAAAGTTGATCTATGTATAGGCGTGCAAAAGGACCCCAAATTTCAAAACAATAAATGACTTTGTTCATAGTTCGGCCTTTAAACGGTTGTGTTTTTTTGTAAACTCTGTAGTTATATGTATACCTTTTGGATACCAAATTTTCACTCTTGGAATATGTGAAGTCATGGGTCTTGAAAAGTGTTTTGGCTGTAGGTCTCCAGAATTTGTTAGGATGGCCCTTTCAATATACCAAATACGCAGCATTACAATTGGAAATGGAAAGTATGTCTCGGTACTAAAAATAGCCATACATATTTCAGTGGCCAATGCTCTTTAACAATTTTATTTTGTAATGTAATCGTTTCCTGATCTTAAATAGCTATTTTCTCAAAATGGTTGGTGGGTCACCGGTTGAAGACCCCTGGTATAGCAGGGCTGGACTAATCGCAAAAGAAATCTATGCGGCAGAAAAGAAATTTTAACTTAAATAATTAGGCCCAAAATAATGTTTCTTTTTACTTTTTCAGGGCATAGTGACCCTCTTTCATGTTGCAGATATGCTAATATAAGAGATTCTCGCTTATTCCACTTGTATGGAACTTTCATCTGTGAGGATGATTACATATTCATCATGATAGTAACTGCCCTCCATGATTATATGATGAAAGTGATCACATTTGCACATGACCTATAATTGTGCTCATCAAATTTTTTGATCATATGAATGATGCATGTGTATTAAAAATGTATGATGACTGAAGTGCAGTTTCATTTTATTCTGTGTACTCACATTTATATGAAATATGTATTATGTATTAATTTTTTAACTACGTTTACAGAAATTTCCAGAGCGTGTGGCTTATATTATGGTTTGGTAAGTGTTTTCCTCTTTAATAATTTTGGGTCAATTAACCTGGAGTACTTTCATGTTAAACCTTACATTATCCCCAGTTTCACTATAATGGATAAAATTCATCTCTTCAACTTCTTTTTTTTCAATTCCTGTCAACTTTGAAATTAATTTAACAGATTTCGTATGGGCCTATTTGTTGATATTTATGTATGTTCAGAAAAGTTTTTGAAAAAAAGAAATATACAGTCAATTCTTGCTAAGTTGGATTCTGATAACTTGGATATGTGTTTAAGTCAAAGTTTTCTGCATGTTCCAGAATTTTCAACATTATTTTAGTGTTAAAATTTTCCATTAAGTTTTGGGGTATGAGATAAATTTAAAAAAATTTCTTTTGGTCTCCCAGTTAGGAATTAAAGGTGCTGTATGTGTGTGCATAATTTAAAGAAATTCTTTCTATCCCTTGCCTTTTTACTTTAGTTTTTTATAAACAGTGACCAATGACAATGAATTTGGTCATCTACGCCTGCAAATTATTTGTTGCATATCTGGTCTTCTTGAAATCGCCATTTCGCTTTCGTCCAGTTGCGAGTGTATATTTCGTGTTCAAACATCAGTACAAATTTTAATTGTGTTTTTAAATTTTTAAAGAAAAAGTTGAAAACTTAAAATTTGTTATTTTTTTCTTTCAAATTTAATCGATGAAATGGAAAGAAATCCAGATCTCAAGGAAAAAGTTTGTTGTAAGACTTTCCCACAAATGCTGCATCAACAATCTTAAAAAAAGGCCATTCATGCAAGACTGTTTTCAAATGTTAATTAAATTTAGAGGCAATCAAAAACCATTGAATTTTTTAATGGGGAAACGATTTTTCTCCACAAAAAATGTTTTCCCCATTTCCTCTCCTTTATTTGTAAGTTCAATTTATACAGATATTGTGTGAATGTTTATACTGGTAATACATACGTCCATGTGTTTTTTAATATTCTAATTTTCATTTAATAATTGGGCATTGTAGTAATTCATTTTTTCTGATTTTTTCATATTCAGTAGTTTGATATTTTTTACCTATACAATATTCGAAAATGGCACTGTTATTATTAAAAAAATAAATCTTTATATTCATTCAACTATTGCTTGTTAAATTTTAATAGTTGCATTGATTGTTCAGGCTTTACGATTACTGCTGTTCAAGTATTACGTCATCATCGATGGGGGGGGGGGTGTTCCGATTTGCTGACTTTTGATGAGGAGGGGGGGGGGGTTGGATAATGCTTACATCATCAACCACCTTTTATAAAAATATGAAATATTTTTAATGGCATCTTACTCTGTGCGCCAAAAACGAGAAAAACCTTTCGATATTTTGTGAGCACACAATTGCAGTAACATCCCCCTATTGATAAATGCCCTACAGAGCCACTGTAGTGATCTCAATGTTTCGCGGATCCAAGTGATCTGGAAATGTGCCGGGCCGCTTAAGTGCCTTGGAACTGAGCCACACTTCACTTAAATAATCTAAGAATGTGCCGCGGGTAATTTGAGTGATGTAGATCCGCACTGGGGGGGCCAGTTAAGTGCTCTAAAACTACGTCACATGTCACTCAAAGGATCCCTAAATGTGTTACGGATCACTTAAGTGTTCTGGAACTGTGTCTCGGGTCATTTATGTGATCTGAAAATATGGCACAGGCTACTTTTCATTGAAGTCATTAAATTTTTACCATATAAACTACATTTCTGTCGGGATTTCCATTTCTCGCAGTGAGGGATGTTGAAGAGCTCGCCCAAATAAAAAATTGAGATCAAATAAATTTTTAATTTCCACCATATAAACCGCATTTCCCACTTTTTGTCGGGATTTCCATTTCTTGTAGTGAGGGGCGTTGTCAGCTCACCCAAATAATAAATTGGGATCAAATAAATTTTGAAAATTTAGTTTCCATCGTATAAGCCGCACTTCCCGCTTTTTGTATTTCCATTTCTTGCAGCGAGGGGCGTTGGGGGGGGGCACATTGCAACCCCCCCCCCCCCCCACCTGCATGACTTCTGCAATTCACTATTAAATGTATCCATGCAGAGAATATATCTTTCAGGAATTTTTTATGACAATGTATCTAAGTTTTATGTGTAACAGCTGCGAAAAGTCTTATTTTCAAATTATTTTTTTGCAATGCAATGCACATTTCAAATCACTTTGTATTATCACACCGAAATAATATTCAAACACTCCGACCATAGTCACCAGAACTGGGGGCTTATGCTATTTGAGCCCCCCCCCCCCAAACTCCAATAACTCATGAATATACAATGCAATGCACCATTTCGCCTCCTGAGTACGGGTTTGAGTCTCTTATAAACGGAATGAATGGCGATTTTCAGCCCCCCCCCCACCTCCTCAATGTTTCCTTCGTGTCGGCACCTTTGACTGACCAAGGATGCCTGAAGTGTTTGGAACTTGTGGGTTCTTGTCTTGATCTTGAAGTAGGAAATTTTGATTTCTGAATCATTTCTCTGGGTGCTCATACCCATTCCATAAAGTACCCTGGACATCCACAGCATCCGTCTGTGACACCACTGCAAATGCCAATCGATTTTTGATTTTTTTTTTTCAACTCTAAAGTAACAACTCTCGAGTAAAAAGAATGAAATCAAACTTTTAATTAGCCCATTTTATGTAACTTCATGTACATGACACTTGAAATTAAAATTACAATATCAATTACATTTAAAAATTTAACTGCATATAAAAGTTTAATTATATTTGGAAATTCGGTTATAAAAATTTGAAATGTTAAATTATTGATTTTCGCTGTGATAAAATTCCAATATCATGTGGAAAAATTTCGGTTTGTATGATATTCACCAAATTACAGTGAGCCTATCTTTAACTTTAACGGTAAATTTCTATCTGCCCCCATGGGCTCGAGAGTTCCCCCCCCCCCTTCGAGAGTTACCAACATTTACCATCACAGTATCTCCATAAGAACCTGAATTATTTAATTAATTAATACAATTAAATTAATATTTAATTTTCACAGTGTAAGCCGCACTTCTCGCTTTTGTTGGGATTTCTATTCCTCACAGCGAAGGGAGTTGGGCGCAGATCAAGGGTGGAAATGTACAGTGCTTATGAATGACGATTCGATGAAGTTTTCATAATGCCCACAGGATGAGCACCGACAAAGACCATATAAACACCAATAAGAAAGATGACTACGGGTCAGTCGCATAGATATAATATAACCATTAATCTTATGTTTATGGTCAGTCACATATCTTTGACTGGCTTGTTTGAATATTTTCACATAGTTTTCATTAGTGTCTAAGCTTTTGGTACAAGGTTGGTGTGCATGGTCTACGGCTCCAGTCAACGATTAGTAAAAATTTCTACTTACAATACAAGTGAATTAACATTAACAGACAATGTAAGATTATGTTCAGAGGTATATTTCCTTGGTGGGGAGGGGGTATGCGGGCTTTATCCCAAGATGACAAGTTCAAGTGAAAGGGCGTGACCAAAATTAAGTAATTGGTGATCAAGAGCATGAATTAGAAAGGAAGAAGGAAGGCAAGGTTTGAATAGCCCACAGGTGTCGAAACTATAAATCCGCCTGTGATTATAGCCTACATTTATTAGGATAATTTTAATTTTAAAAACAATTCGTATCGTACATATAAACATTCCACAATATCTAAACCTTTATTTACTTATTTTCAGTGCTTTGAGTATCATTTTATTTAAACACTTATATAACCTGAATATCGCAGTAAAAACCCGATGATCATTTATAGAATAATAATTGATGGTATTTTGAACTACCATAATTTTTTTCTTTTGTTTTAAAGATACGTAGAAGATTTCAATTTATTGCAATTTAAATTGAATTCAAACTATTTAATTTTAAAAAGTACTACATTATTTTTTGTCATCCGTATAACCTGTATCTCTCTTTAAGATACAACAAAAAACTCAATTAAAGAAAATTAATAATAGGCTAATTCATTGAATTGCATTAAAAGTTTTTCTAATTTTGGAACATGAATTATGGGGGAAAAACTTTTAAACACACACGTAAACCAACATATCATTTCCTCCTTCGGTTTTGCAATATTCGATGTTTATGCCAACAGAAATATGTAGACCGAGCACACCAACCTTGTACCGAAAGCTTAGACGCTAATGAAATCTATGTGAAAATATTCAAACAAGCCACCCAAAGATATGCGGCTGATTATAAACATAAGATTAATGGTTATATTATATCTATGCGACTGACCCATAGTCATCTTTTTTATTGGTGATTACATTGCCTTTGTCGGTTCTGATCCTGCGGGCATTATGAAAACTTCATTGAATCGTCATTCATAAAAAGCACTGTACATTTCTACCCTTTATCTGCGCCCAACTCCCTTCACCGTGAGAAATAGAAATCCCAACAAAAGCGGGAAGTGCTGCTTATACGGTGAAAATTAAATATTAATTTAATTGAATTATTAATTAATTAAATATTTCAGGTTCTTATGGAGATACTGTATTGGGGCAGATAGAAATTTACCGTTAAAGATAGGCTCACTGTAATTTGGGGAATATCATACAAACCAAAATTTTTCCACATGATATTGAAATTTTATCACAGAAAAAATCAATTATTTAACATTTCAAATTTTTATAACCGAATTTTCAAATATAATTAAACTTTTATATGTAGTTAAATTTTTAAATGTAATTGATATTGTAATTTTAATTTTGATGACCTTTCTGCATTGACAAATATTAATTATTTCAGTTAACTGCGTGTACACTTTTGTTCATGTTTTTATTTCACGTGTAAGACAAAAACCTACATACAAGCTCGCGTGGAACATGTACAGTGAAGAATCGACGGTTCGACGAATTGATTCTGCGCTGTAATACATAAATTGACGTCACGACGAATTGACACGGCGGCAAACTTGTACAGCTACGAATTGGAGCTGCGACGAATTTGTATCGCGACGAATTGACACTGCGGCAAATTCGTATTGCGACGAATTGACACAGACAAATTTGTATCTCGGCGAATTGACACTGCGACAAATTGACACTGCGACGAACTTGTACCGCGACGAGTTGAGCGCGACAAGTTGAGTGTGACAAATTGACCGTCTACGATTTGGTATATATGCAAAATTTGGCGACGATGGATCTAAAATTGTAGAGTTGTATAGGGAACACACACGCACGCGCAGGCAGGCAATTTTATATATATAGATATTGTGTGAATGATACTGTATTGTTGAACTTAGGTTTATGAGCATAATTGGTTGTATGAATGTGCTTGTAATCTGAAATGCATATATCAAATCAAACTTTCTCATAATGGAAACAATGCAAGCTCAAACAATTCATTTGACGACTGTCTCCCTCATGCCAGCCACAATCCTTTTTAAAGGAAAAATGTGGGTTGATTTATTCTAAATTAGCATAATTTTACTTATTTTATATTGAAGGTTCCAGTATTTCCGGAATGATACAGAAGATCAGAAGGTTTTAGTTTGGAATCCACTCTTGCATTAACACCCATTGAGAGAATGAGACAGTATTCCATGGGTGGCTGTAAATGCCACTCTCTCAGTCAGTGGCGTCTTAACAAATGGGGCCTAAATCATGTCCTTTTAAGTATTGAAGGGTTTCATTAATACACATGTGCTTACAATATAGCCTATTTGAGTTTTCTCTGTCATTAAAATAAAAAGGAGCCCTGTGAAAAATATTTCATCCTGGATCCTTAACTCGTTAAGGTAGCCTTGCCAGCAGTGGGAGAAAGGGAATAATCAGCTTTTTAGTTGTAATCATGTGGTGATAATATTACTGTCTAACATAACTTCTGCTTATTTAATATCAGTTTTTCATCTTTCACTTATATAAATAGATTATTATTACAAGATATAAATTTTTTTTTCATTGACTAAATTCCATTTTTTATGAACTTTCATCATACTATTCACAGGGTGATGAAGGTGGTTTCGATTCTGGATCGGGGATGGAAACAATGAAAGAAATTAGTGACATTCTCAGATGTAATCAGGACTATCAAATTGAAATACAAGCATATATTGATGAACTTGAGAAAGCTCGCCGTGGCAATCTAATGAAACAGGTAGTTTTTACAATGAACTAAATTATTTAAAATCCTAGTTTTTGTACATATTGTAATTTCCTGTGCATAACCTGTATATTATTCAAGAGAGAAAAGTTGTATTTAATGCTCTGCAAGCACTACAACATTCGGGTTGAAATACATTAAATTTCTACTCAAACTTTGTAAAAACACCCCACTCTCCCGTCCCATATCATAAGCAGATATGCAGTTCTTCGAACAGGGAAGGGATTGGCCACCACCTGATGCCCTCTTTTCTGCCTGTGCCAATAACACAATTTTTGTAGTGAGTGGGGGGGGGGGGGGGGAAGATTTGTTAAATCAGAATTTGATTGTATTTTTTATGTATGTACAACTGTATTACATTTTTTGTTATGTATTGAATTTTTGAAGGAAAAAAAATTATTGAAACCTTTTTTTTATTTGTAATTAATTGACTTTATTATTTTTGTAGCACAATGCTATGACTTCATTTGCCAGGAAGCGAGAAATTAAATATCAAAATTCTGCAAAATGCCACAGGAAGCCTATAACTTTGTTTTCAGCTCCATACTTTCGGGACGTCAAAGGATTTGTATGTTTTTGTTGTTTTTAGTGTTATTAATTGTCTGAAATTTTCACTAGTTGATTACAAGACATTTTGACTGGAAAAAAAAAGGATTGAAACCAAAAAAAAAATTGCAAAGGGATATGTGGTATTGAATTTTTTATTACCAAAACAATTTTCACAAAGCAAAGTAATTGGGGTTTTTTTTCATTTATATTTTATTTTTAAAATATTAATTTAGTTGACACTTTTTTAATAAATAACATATAAGTGCAGTCAGACATTTTCTTTGTTCTTTCTGCTATTTCAGGTCCCAGAGAAAAATGAAGACACAATTGAGAAAGAGAAAAACAAACAAGTTGATGCATATTTGGGACCTTTAAGGCCATGTATGTTTATTTGTAGTGCAATTAAAGTTAATATTTTTTCAAAAAAAAAAGTTTCAAACAATGAAAATATAATTATTTTTTTAAAATTCAGTTCAAGAACTTGCAGACAAAGTCTTCCCAAACATTCAACAAAATCACCGAAACCATGAGTGGCTTTGTGAGAGAGCGATTCTGGCACCGAAAAATGACAGTGTGAACAAAATCAACGAAAAAATCCTAAAAATTATTCCGGGAGACTCCACATCTTACAAATCGGTTGACACTGTCACAGACACAGCGCAGACAGTGCTGTATCTGTGGATATTCCGGGTATGCCACCACACAACTTGACCCTCAAAGTCGGAGCACCTGTAATGCTTTTGAGAAATTTGTCGACACCGATACTCTGCAATAGCAACAGACTCTGCGTGAAGAAATTGCACAATTACATCATTGAAGCAACGATTCTAACTGAATGTGCTGGAGGAGAAGACGTCTTCATTCCACGTATCCCAATTATCACTGAAGAAATGCCATTCACTTTCAAGCGATTAGTTCCCTATTCATTTAGCTTTTACCATGACAATCAACAAAGCGCAAGGCCAGTTGTTAGTAATGGCAGGTATCAACCTACTTGAGCCCTGTTTTTCACACGGACACCTTTTCGTCACCTGTTCGCGTGTTGGTAATAGCAAAAATTTGTACATCTACACACCACATGGAAAAAGAAAAAATATTGTGTATCCACAAGCGATTGCCTGGAGATTTTAATTAAAATATTTAAAAATAAAAGCATTTTTCTCTTACTTGATGCAGAAATAAATTTTTTTGATTAAGAAATAATTAATAAGCTATACATATATAAATTTTTTACGGGGCGGGCAACGTCGCCGGGTATCAGCTAGTTATTTAATATAAGAAACCTTTTGTGTGTACTTTGAGTCAAACACAGTGGTGACATGTTGTATTGTATTAATATACCATATTCCTCTGTATTAATCATTGCAAAGCTCTTAGGACACCAGCTTTTTGAATGTTTTTTTAGGGGGGGGGGTCTGTTCCATTTCTGGCATGTCAGGAAAAGAGTGAGGTTTAATTGGGATCACAATATGCATTCAGCCAATTCAGTGGATTTTTTAAAGGAAATATATTTAAGAATTTTTCAGAATTTGTGACTGGAATTTCCTAGCATACTGAAAAATATGGGTATTCCCAGCACGCTAGCTAATGCGGGGAGGGGGGGGGGGATGCGGTACTATATTTTTTCTTCATAGAATAAATACATTATGTTGTGCCATGCTCGTTATATTTTAAGAACAAGTATTAATATTTTTGGAGTTAATTATAAAGAGCTTTGTAATTGTTATGCATTTCAGCTATAGCGCAACTGTTAAAGGTTCTATCATAATTTTTACACTCTTAATTTTACACAGGGACAAAAAGAGAATACATTCGTCTGAAGAATGGTGTTTATGATAACATTCGGCAGCGTTTAATAGCTCCTCTGAAAAACAAGTATGTTTTTTTTCATTTCAAATTCAGTGAATCTATGTAGCCTATTTTGTTTACGTTTATACCACATATAAAAACATATATGATATGATAAACAACAAGCACAAATTTAACTAATTACATTATTTACGGTCGATATGTTATAGTTTAAATAGAAATTATTTAAATTTGTGTTTACTTTTTCATGAATTAATTCATTCGATTTAGCTTGCAAAATAAATGGAAAACAGTCTTCATTCACCAAATAATTAATTTTTAATGACAAGTTAAAAGTTTAATACTAATATCTTAATATCACTCATACTTACCAAAACAAACTTGCATATTAAGTGTGTTCATATCATTTGTTGAATTTTGAAAGTTTTGCCAATTTTCTATTTTTATGAAAAAGGTAAATTATTGGATTAACTTTGCCGTGAAAATTCCAAAGTTCTAATTCCCTTCAGTTTTGTTTCGTTTTTCATTTAAGTACAGTAGAACCTCATAAGGGGCCGTTCAAGTATTACGCCATCATCGATGGGGGGGGGGGGGTTCCGTTTTGCTGACTTTTGCTGACAGGGGGGAGGAAAGGGGGTCAAAAATGGCAAAAAATTTGCTTGCGTAATACTTGAACGGCCCCCAACAGACTAATAGGAACTGAAGGTTGTCTGTTTTAATTACAGTTCAGTTCATTACAAATAATTCTGATTTCTAGGGTGTAATGCAAGTACATCAATGAAAGTATGGTAGCTATAAAAGTGTTTGTTGTGTATTAAAAAGAAAGAAAAAAAAAACTTCAACATAGGTTAAATTGAAAACGATGTTGTACGTATACACTGCATTAATCATAATTTTTCTAGCTGTTGAATAATATGAGTCATGCAGTGCTTCCAAGTTTAT
Organism: Pholcus phalangioides; assembly: GCF_987345545.1. NCBI lineage: Eukaryota > Metazoa > Arthropoda > Arachnida > Araneae > Pholcidae > Pholcus > Pholcus phalangioides. The sequence continues at coordinate 12,062,719 of NW_028301615.1, read as the reverse complement.
GCAAAACAATGGAAGGATCGATGTTTAATTGCTTGCTAGGAAATTAAAATGCTTATTTTATCTCATCAGATAAAAATAAGTACCTTTATTGTTATTAAAATTCTTTTAAACTGTCAGTTACTAGTGTCACATCGGTTCTAATAGGGTCTAATAATGAGGTTCTACTGTATTCCCAAAAAAATTTGAAATTCTTTTCTAACTCAATTCTCATTCCTACATGGTTTCAATGGTTCTTAAAAAACAATGTTTTTGAAAAATAGTGTTCCTGCCATCTTTTTTTTTCTCTGTAAGAGCCGTCATTACTTGAAAGTATTATTACATTATAAAGAAGAAGAAAGCACATTTTGCCCCCCTCCCCCACGATTATCATAATCCTTGAAAATCTGATATCATGAAAAAAAAAAAAGTATTAAAAAAAAAAAATTTTGGTCACGTTTTTCCTCTCTCTGATACTTGTAAATGAAGTGAGCAAAGCTGCTTATAATTAATGTAAACAAAAGGCAAAGTTTTTTTTTAAGGAAAATTTTTACAAGTGATATGTGTATAAAACCATGACTGTTTTTTATAATGCTGTTTGAATGATATACATCTTTCTTCAGAATAGCAACAATAGAGCACAAGTTAGTAAGAGATATATATTCTGATGAAGACCAACAGAGAATGTTGGATTCCATTGAAGATTACAAGGAAGAAATTGAAAATATAAAGTCAGTGCTAATTAGTTTTATCACAATTTGTCTCATTCTAGGAACATTTTAATTTTCAGAAAAATTACCAACGAAAAAGGCAAATACAGGGAAAATAAAAAATTTGAAATGCATTAGGAGTTTCGTATTTTCCATGTATTTGCCCTTTTCATTGGTTATTTTTCTGAGTATTATTAGGCAAAGTTTGCCTACTCTTCCACATTTTAATTTACTGTAACCTTTTATAAAACAGCTCACAGTCTGGAAATATGTATTATTTTTTATACAAAGGACCTTGTCCCTTTTATCTTAAGGTTAATATTAATTTTAAAATATTGGTACAGTAGGACTGTCCATGTTTAACAAGAACCTCAAAGATCACTAAAAATGTTCATGAATCTCTGTCACAGTCCTTATAGTTGTTTTAAAATTAAATTCCAAAAATTAAGTGCTTACAGGAAGAAAATTTGTGTGCCAGATGCAGGGTGATTCTTTAATATAGATCCAATAGCACTCTAACAGTGAAACTGGCTGCTTTGAACCGTATCAGTGCTCTGTGTTTCTCTATCTCACATCTTGATTTATTAAAATTTTGGGTGCTAAGTGCATTTTTTGTTTAGATTAGAATGAGTTGAATGGAAACATAAGGTGGATTACAAAGCATTTTTGTATTTCTTGATCATATAAGAATATATTAAGCAGAATGAAAAATTAAAGAATTGGACGACAAAGCGTGATGTAATAAAAAAGCTTAATTATATAATCTCTGAACATGCAAGAAACCTGCTTGATATCTATGTTTTGTATTAGGTTGAGTATGATTAAATTAAATCGATAAGAGATGCTGAATTTTTATCATTTTCCAATTCCTGGGCAAAACACATTTACTGCACACACTACTTAATAAAAATTTATATTAGTTTTTTGAGTGTATTTTCTGTGATTCTTTATTAAACCTTGCTTTTCCTGGCACACCAGAATGGACTATTACTACTACACCATACATGCACCTCATCCATATTCCAGTGCAGAATTTCGAACAAATTGGTACATGTTGGGATATGTGTGTACAGAGATGCCACTGGACTCTAATTTACCTCTAATGTCCTCTGTTCATTTCAAGGACGTTGAGACAATATCCGCAACTGTATGAGCTCCAAACCTTACGACATACTCCAGTCCGGGACGAACTAAACCTCGGAAAAGCATGAGAATCACTTTATAAGAATGCGAAGAGACCTTCTTAAGAATGGAACTGAGCATTTAATTTGATTTTTTTACCACGGCCAAACAATGTTCAGAAAACCTAAGCTGCTCGTCAATGAGAATTCTCAAATTGGTGACTTTAGTTGCATCTGGGATGGTAATACCATTCAACTCATAAGTGAAACGTGGATTGTTCAAACCAAAATGAGTGGCCATGCATTTATCAACAGTAAAGGTTGCTCCATTTATTAGCCCATGTTGCAGTCACATTCAAAGTACATCTGGGGCATCTCCTTATTGCTTGGACTCCCAACCATCCTCGTTAGCTTCAAGTCATCTGCGAATCTGCTAACAATCCCTTCCATTGATACCCGTGATTAAGTTTATCAATTAAATATGAATAAAAAGTATGGAGCCAAGGACACTTCCTTTAGGGACACCACTTTTCACACCTGTAAAATTTATTAATCATGTAAAGTTATTAATCATGGTTCGTACGGTCCTTGAAAAAAAAAAGTTCATTTTCAAGGCCTTGAAAGTACTTGAAAATCGATGAGTCCTTGAAAAAGAAATTTTTTTTAAGAATTCTGTGAGTCTTTGAAAAATTTGTTTTTTCCGAAATAGTTTTTGCCACTTTTTTTTTTTACTCCATAAGTGACGTCCTATAAGGCTTTTTCCCTGTGCAAAGCACAGGGAAAAAGCCTTAGCAGCCAATAACCCTGGATAATTGGATTTAAAGCAAGTTTTTTCCCATTATTCTTAAGCCGGGTTTTCGTAGAAGCAGGTTATCTGTGCTGCGTGCAAAGTGAATCGCCCAGCGTGACACGCCGTCCACTCACCAATAATACAAGTTCGACTGTTTTCCTAGAGAGCGCAACAAGCCTCACGGCAGTGTTTTACGTCGGGTGTGATTGGCCGACTGCTTCTGGATGAGTCAAATGTGTTGTGCGCCACTCGTTTTACCGATCTTCTCTTCATTTTTGTTTTCTTTCACTTCCCTTCATCGAGCTCGATGCTTCTCATCAAGCCGGAGTATGCAAATGACAGAGTAGCTGATGCGCCACGGTAGAAATACACAAACGCGTAGTGTGATTATGTAACACGTTTCTGTCGACGCGAAATGATCCAGTTCGGTTCATGCGGGGCCAAAAACCTATGTTGGAATGTTTTTTCCCTTTTTATTCTCTGTGCACGTGGAACCGCTGGGCCCGACGCAATATGTAAATCGCGGGCGGCGTGCTCTCACCCTCACGGGAGCTCGGTTTTATACTGTTGACTGGTTTTTTTCCACATGTATGTCGGGATTGTTTTTTTTCTCCCTGAGATTGCCGGTTGTTATTTGTTGGCCGTTTTTATTTTTTTTATGATCGTAAATGATCTTGTTTTTTTCCTTGCAACTTTTATGGAATAAAAGCTAGTGTTCAAAATGAACTTCCGATCGCTGTTTTTTTTCTTCAGCTCGGCACGCTCTGGCCCCCAACAACCCACTTCTAGGAAAACCCGGCTTTATGGTAGCATGTATTCTGCAATCGTATGTAGACGTATTTGGAGTCATTGGAAGCCATTAGACTTTTGTACTAGGTATTTTTTCTGGAGGACTTGAGAAATCAATATCTTAGAAAAAAAAGTCTCCTAATTTTTGCCAAAATAATTTCAGCCTTTCGGTCCGTAACTGAGTGAAGCTTCCTCTGATTACTGTCAATCATAGGCAGAGATTGACTTGGAAGTCTGGGGGGGGGCACGATGATGATGATGCCCTGTAGTACCGGTGCTGGTATGACGTCGGTGGCCTACATCATTCCTTGGAAGATCACGTGACGTGTTGAATGTCGCTGCATCTCCGTTATTTTCTAATGGCATCCATAGTTGTTTAAAACAATAAATGAAAGAAATAATTTCAGTATCGATGATATGATTCTAAAATTAATGAGACATAATTCCAAAATTAATGAAAGAGATAGTTCCAGAATTAATGAAAGAGACAGTTCCAGAATTAATGAAAGATATAGTTCCAGAATTAATGAAAGAAAAAATTACGGAATTAATGAAAGATAATTCCAAAATTAATGAAAGACAACTTCAGCATTGATAAAAGAAATAATTCCAAAATTGATAAAGCAATAATTTTAGAATTAATGAAATAATTTTAGAATTAATAAAAGAAAGAATTTCAGCATTAGCGAAAGAAACAAGTCCAGAATTGATGAAAGAAATAATTCCAGAATTGATGAAAGAAATAATTCCAGAATTGATGAAAGAAATAATTCCAGAATTGATGAAAGAAATAATTCCAGAATTGATGAAAGAAATAATTCCAGAATTGATGAAAGAAATAATTCCAGAATTGATGAAATAAATTCAGAATTAATGAAAGAAATAATTTTTCTTTTTCTATCTTTAGAAGAGTTCTTTTTTTTTAAGTCTTTAAAAGAAAATTAATTGCAATATTTAGAGACTAAACTACGTTTCAATGGGGAAATTGACAGGCACGAACTGTGTTATTCAATGTGTCATGTGTTTTGTATGATATATATGTGTATGTGGCCTCCTTTATTCATTACGGATAATGTGAAATAATGTAGGTAGAAATGTAATCTCTGAAAGTTTTAATCAAAATTAAATATGCGCCTGTTCATGTGAAAAATATGCGTTTGTAAAAAAAGTCCTTGAATTTTTAAGTTTTACCTTGAAAAGTGCTTGAATAGTCCTTGAATTTTTTTTCGTTGGAAGAGTACGAACCATGTTAATAATTAATGTTATATTAAGTTATTATATTTAATATTAAAGTTATTAATTATTTAGTTTCATTTAGAGGATAAAGTTTTCAGTGGATTTTCATGAATATTTTTAGTTTTTCCTGATTCAAAGTTTATTTTGCAGTGTGATTTTCAGCCTTCAATCCATAATTTAACTTAATTTTTCTCTGTTTATTTTTCCTTTTCAGAAAAGCGCCAACAGATACCTTAGCTGAAACACATAAAAATGAAATAGATTGGCTCACTATTTCTTCAACTTATGTGAGTATTTTGAGAAGTATAATGATGTAGCAATATTGAATTAAGTATATATGTTCTTAATTGTTTCATCTCAAATTTCAACAGAGCTGAAGTGATTGATCATTATCAGTCACTTCAGCTTATTGCTTTGCTATTTATTTGCGATTGACATGATTTTCTGCTGGATGCAGAGGAGTATAAAATAATATAATATAACCACAAAAATGCAGAGTCACCAACTTCAGTTAGTTCAGTATTGGGTTGAGCTGTCGTGATATGATTTTTTAGTTTTATAAATAAAGTTTGCAAAATTCAACAAACTTTATGTCACTGGTGGAGGTGTGAAGGACAAAACCATTTTGGTCTGAATACTTGCCAAATAAATACTTGCCATCATTCAGTTTCATTATTCTTTATCCAAAGTTTTTGTAATGTTTGTGAATAGAATGAAGACAAAAAAAGATATGCATATAGTAATACCCAGAAGTTACACGATAGGTGAGAATAGCAACGACTCTATTCGTCAAACACGTACATATAAATATTTTTTAACTGGTATAAAATTTTAGGTGATTATTAATTATTAGGTTAATTATTAATAATTTAGTTTAGACCATGAAAAGAAACAAATATTTCTCATTTAAGAAAATTGTCTCTAATCACAAATAATGCACTTTTCAGTAACTCAAATTCAGTTTGGGTGAAACGCGTGAGGTGTTAAAATACAGCATGCATTAACACTAATAAAAAAAAAAAATACAATATAGCTTAAAATTCCAAATTTTTCAGAAGAATGAAAGTCAAATCCTATTTTAATGAATACTGTTATAACAAAAATCTCATTTTAATGAACACTTTCCTAATCCCCACATAAGTTTACATATAAACAATGCAAAAACCTGGAATTCCTTTATAATGAAATTTCATTATAATGAAGTGATTTCTCCAGTTTGTTGGAGTTCGTTATAATGGGATTCAACTGTACATACAGTTTCACTAAACCCTTATTGTCAATGTTGCTGATTTCTCAAATGGGGGACTGTAGCAGACTATCTGTCTATCTGTTCTGTTCTGGGTGTATGCAGAAAGAAAAAAAAGAGGCAAGAAAGGATGGGGGGGGGGGGAAACAGGGCTATTTTTAATTTGCACAGAAAAATTCTCTCAGTTGAAAAAGATTGCATAAAATTGTTAATGGCATAATTGATGATAGCAAAAGGGAAAATAATTGGTGCTGGCTCTATATAATTCCACAATACACCAATATCAGACACCAAAGTCTTTGGCAGCCAAAACATGCCCATTTGAAACAATTTCAAGTAATACAACAGAGTCTGGATAATCAGAGGTGGATGGCATAGAAGCCACCTTGAATTACCAAAAAAAAAACCCCTCAAATTATCTTTAAAAGGCTACATTTATTTATTCAGTTTTCTTTTAATTTTCTCAGCTTTCTGGAAGTAGGAAAGCAGAAGATTGCCAAGCCATGTGGGAAAATTATCTTAGTCCTAGTGTGAATCGACAACCATTTACCAAAGATGAAGATGCATTGTTGAAAGAAATATCAAGTGAACACGAAGAAAGAAATTGGGAATTAACTGCATCTCGACTAGGCGTAAGCTGTTTTTTAAATTCTTTCACTTTCATGTAGTGTCATTGCAGTCTGTAGTAGCTTCATGCAGTCAGCCAAATAGAAAGGGTGTGGAGCATCATGATTCATTAAGTCTACTCCGATTGTGACATTTCAACTCAATGAACACCTTGAAACATGCCATGGAAGCTAAATAGTATAATGTGGAACCACAACTCCTGCAAAGTTTAGTTCTTTCAATGGAAGATAGCTTGTTTGAAGTCGTTAAGAATAATTGAAAACTTATCACTTATTAATTAACATATGTTTGTCAAAAATTATAATGTATTTGATTATTGTATCAGCCTTTATTGGTATTTGTTTTCTATTGTGGTGTAAATTTTTTTTTCTTTCAAATGAGTTGTGTAATGCCAGCATCTGGTCTGATATACAGTCGAACTTGGTTAATTCGAAGTCACTGCAAAAGTTCTAATTATCCAAAATTTGAATTATCCAATAATGTATCATGGACCTCTATAAAATGACTACAAATTGCAATTTAATCATCAACATTCACGTAGGATAAGAATTATCAAAATTTTATCAGTTACAAAACTGTTTCCCAATTTTTAATAATTTTCTATTATAATAACAGATCTTAACTCTTATATTATTCCACAGTTCTGAAGTCAGTATCACTACAGAATTTCTTGACCATGTTCAAAGCCTGATCTACCGAAATAGTTCATGATCATCCATTATGAATCCGTTTCTCACATTTTGCTTATTTTGCGTTATTTTATGCTATCAAAGAACTATACCATAGTTTCCCAAACTTTTTGTTCCATTGCCCCCTTCTTCAGAAATTTTTTTCTCGCATCCCCCCCCCCAACTCAAGCGTACCCATAGGATCCTATGTCATACACGTAGCTTCTATTCTTCCCCCCCACCCCCAAGATTCATTCCATCGCCCACTTTGGGAAACAACTATACTTTCATTAACGAATTACAAATCTGAACTATCTGATACTTTCCATACTCTTAATGATGACAAAAAGATTCAGATTTTGAAGGGTACACCTTGATCTCTTGGTTGAAAAAAAAAATTGGTATTAAATGATACACAGTGTCTATGCTCTCCAGCTAAACAATGTTAAAATGAGCATTAAGTTATTGAACAAAAAGAGTAGAGAAAAACAAAATTTTCAACTTTAGTCTGTTTAACAACTTATACAATATTTAAAATATTAACAATATTTTAGCAATATTTAAAATTTTCTGTTTAACAACTTGATCTAAAAAAGCAAAGTGTGTGGCGGCATCATTTTTGGAAACATAATCTTAGATAAAAAAAGGTTGAGAATGCTTTCAGTTTGTGGCGGGTAGTGGTTTTTTTTTGTCAATATACAGTTGGGAATATGTGAAACAGGTTACTTCCAGGATTCTAAATTGGAATCCATCACATGAAAGGGATTTAAAAATAATGAGATCAATCATTGCAGCACAAATAAAAACACTACCCCATGAAAATATAGGTAGTATTTTTTTATTTTCTGTAGCTCAGAATATTTTAAATTTTCTTGGGTTAGGGGTTTTGTATATGAGGTTGAATGACAACCCATATATTTGGTATTGGCAGTTTTCCACTTTTCTAGATTTGGACCACCTTCTTGAAATATTTATAAATTGTGGTCTATGATACTTATATTTGTATTTTATAGACTGGGCGTACTGCTATCCAATGTTTGGAAAGGTATCAGCATGCACTTAATTCCAGGATTTCAAATATGTAAGTGTCATTTGGTCTTTTGTAAAAGTTTTCATAAAAATACTGATTTTTTAATTAATGTGAACTAATGAATGTATTACATTATCCTGTAAGCAGTGAAATCTCAATACAACAATATTCTTTAGACCAAAGAATATCACTGTAGAATAATCATTATATCAAGTAGCAGGATCATCATTAGGAACCATTAAATTTATACTGTGTTTTACATCTAAATCAATGTTGTTAGAATCACACCAGAAAATATACTTACAAGCATTTATTGACCATGCGAAGTTATAATTAATGAAATAACTTAGGTGTAAAAGTGGGAGTACACCGCACCATACTTTTGGGTCTTTCGGGGAAACCACTGCAATTCTATTAACACTTTCAGGGTCAGGTGGTGCAAAATATTGATATCTCTATATGCCCTTGGAAAAACAAAACCTACAAGGTGTTTGAAAGCACAGTGGAACTTCGGTTAATGAGAAATTTGTTTAATAATCAATTCGTATAATGGGCAAAATTTTTTAGCAAGTTTTGACTTGGTTAGTGATCAATGATTTGCGAGTAAAAAATTTGGGCTTTGTTTATTTATTACCACGTTATCAGAACTGAACTGATGTTTTTTCGCTTTCTTCCACACGTACTGTAGAATTGTGGGTAATATTCTCCCCTTCGGTTTCCAGTCAGCATGTCTCTGAAAAATGAATGCACATGCAAACGTGACTGTTTATGATACAAAACTAGATGTAGCATTGTAACCATGCATATATGCACTTGAACTTTTTTAAAAGTCCGCTTGGAGAAAACTGTGGGCTGATTGGATTATTGAACATGACTTTGAGGGACTAGCTTATGATCATAAGGCAACAGTTGTCGAAGAGATTGTGTTCCTTGGGGAAGACTTGGTTTAGAGGTACACGAGGATGACATTCAAGAATTAGTGGTAGAACATCGCCGGGAGTTGACCATAGATAGATCTCCTTTGCATGCAACAGCAAGAGTTTATGAACCATATGTTGTCTGAGAAAGAGAGAAGTGAGGAGAGGTCCCTCGCTTTTTTCAAATCAGATTAAAAAGATGTATGGAATGTGTGGGAATCTGTGAAAAATTTTGTGGGAAAAAAAACCATTCAAATAAATCTGTAGCAAAGTAATCAATGAATCTGTCCAATGAACGATTCGATTTCAAAAAAATCCTGAAAATGAAGCAAAAGCAAGTGTCATTGGATAGGTTCAAAGTTATGCAAAAATAAGTTTGCAAACAACAGAGTCCATAAATCATCCTAAACCAGTGTTTCTGAGCATGGGCATTAACGTCCCTGGGGGGACGATGGAATTTTCCAGAGGGGCAGCAGAAGCTGCGGGTATAACTTAGGATCCTATAGGTTAGCTTGTGTTGGAGGACAATGAGAGAAAACATTTCTGAAGAAAGGGGCCCACGAAACTTTATAAGGGGATATTTTATGTGAATGAATAGTTGTGAAAAAAATCATCCTGGTGTACATCATTTCCTATTGGGAAGTTTGATTTGAATAACTAGCGATTCGGATAATGAGCACATTGGCAGAACTAATTAAGCTTATTAATCAAAGTTTCACTGTACTTGAAAGATGATTTTGAAGGGAGATATAAAAAAATATCAATGTGTAGAGCAGTTTTAAAATCTCCTCAGAAAATAGTTTTTTTTAATTGCATAGTGTTAATTGAGAGGAATTTAACATCAATTGAATATAATTCTAAAAAAGATTTGAAAAATATTCTTATATAGAGATTTATTATGTACTGGGTATTGTTGTTGCGAGATTTCACTATATCATCCCCGCATGCCAGAAGCACGAATGTGCAAATTTTCCCTTTTTTTTATCAGCTGGGTGGATATCTTATTGTGTCATATTTTTGTTCACATCTTATGTTTTCTAGGTTTTCCTGAAACGCGAATGTATATCACTATTTTGAAACACATGCGACAAAACATTTTAGGAAAATAACTTCCATAAAGTAAACATTCAAACATTATTTTCTCACATTCTTTATTTTTCACATTCATGTGAAATTTGAAGCATGAATGAGACATTACACACTCATGCTTCTGGCATGAGGGGGACGATATATTTCTAATTGTTGTTTTTAATGTTTTTTCTCAATACAAATCTACAATTTTGAACTGTTTCAAAAATTTTCACATGAAATTAAACAGGGAACAACTTAAATTTTTTTTTTCAAGACATTAAAGAATTTATTTTTATTAGTTTCAAAGGTAAGATAATAATTGATTAATTAGAGTTTTTTTCTCTTTAGATATTGGACAAAAGAAGAAGATGAGAATTTGAAGGACATTGTGAATGAATTGAGTATGGGGGATTATATACCCTGGCATAAAGGTTAGTCATGTATGAATGTGACATATTGCAGTATAAGTGGGGAGGAAAAAGTCTTGCCTTAAGGATTAAAAAAAAAAAAAAGGCTTAAAGTTTCAACATTTTTATTTTTGTTAATAGTAAGTGTGTTAAATAGGTTTCTTTTTGAAGAAAACCTGTAGGCTTTTTTTTGAAGAAGGGATCTCAGGAAAATATTCCATGATATTTTTTACCATAACATGGTAAACAAAATAAAAATCAATATTGTACTTTTGTGAAATCAGTTGTTTTATTGCAATCCTTATGAGAATTTTGAAATAGATGAATTTGAACATTGTGATAGAAGTGCTTTCCATCTAAAGAAAACTTATGCAGATGAAATCTGATAATCTTCTTGTAATCAAATAATTTGTTTTCATTTTTGAATTTTTTAAAGGATTTTTTTAAAATTGATTATGCTTATTATGAGCAAACAATTTACATGTGTCTAAATGTTTTTCTTGGTATATGAATGCTTCAAATAGAAACATGAAAAACATGTTTGTTTTATACTATTTGTTTCAGTTATGAATCATGTATATGGTCGGTCACGAATGCAAGTTACCAACAGATGGAACAGGAATCTCGCACCTTGGCTGCTAGCAGGACCATACTGTATTGATGAAGATGGTGTATGTTCAAAGTTATTTTGTAGTTTTATGAAGTTCTATGCATGTGTAATTCATTGTGTGTGTGTGTGTTTTTTTTAATCCTATTTATTGTTTGCATACATTTACCTTAAAATATTTGGAAATTGCTAGAAATCCATTATAGTGACTTTCAAAAAAACCTATTAAATATTTAGAATGGTCATTAAACTCAATAACTCTTATGTTCAGCATATCAAATAGGTATTTAAGTTCAAATGCTTGTTCACCAGACTCCTTTTGCGTGCTGAAAAGTTAATGCATTTCTTGCACTGATGTTATATTCAATTACAACAATATCTCAAAATTACATAATTGGTGAGACTGACTGTAACTGTATAAGTTGAATTCATGTAAGTCTGAGTACAGTTTTGCATTCACATACATATAAATTTTAGTTAACTCATGAAATTTAACTTGCCAGACCATATAAATAATCATTAATGAGCATCACATTTTTTAACTAGCAATAGTATTGAACATAAGGTATGAAGCAGGTATGTGATTAATTTGCAAAAATGGTAGATGCGTGTGCGTGTGTGTGTGTGTGCGTGCGTGCTATCATGGAAATAATTGTGTGTAAAAGCTTTGAATTAACCATTAAATTTTTAGTTTTAAAATTGTCTTCAAACTCTCTCATATAATGGCTTCTACCAAAAGGAAAATGTAACAGTGCATATAAAAATAAAATAAAAAATGCTGCCATTTCCTGGTGATCCACTGGAGTTTATTTTACATATTCCATTGAATAATCTCAGCAACAACCTTTTCCTACTGATTAATATCAGCACTTAAAGCACTTTTTCCCCAAAATGGATGATATCACTACTTAACAGGGCAGTAGAGGCCACATATCGTCACCTTAAAAAGCTTGTACAGCAAAAATTTCCAACTTTACAGGAAGAGCAAAAAGTATGGGATGTCCCATTGAATAACACACAAAAGGGGTTAATTTTTTTTCTCTATAGAAAGCAGCTCGTTGCCGATTTTTTTTTTCCTTCAAAAGCTATAATAGGTGAGATATGATTTTCTCAATCTAAAACTAAAACAGTCATTTCTGAAAAAAAAATTGATGTACAAAGTTTTCATTATAAGGTGGTGATATACAATATTGAATCCTATGATTGACTTAGGAGAAGGGAGTATTGAGAACATTTTTTTCTTACTGAGAAGTGGGTGGAGATGTGAGACAAATACATTTTTAAGACTGGTTTACAGGAAGTGATAGTTCAAAGTACAACCAATAAATTAAATGTAAAACGAAAAGCATATATGTGAGTTGCAATTGTCTTGCACATCTCCTCGACAGAGAGCAGGCCTTCACCATGAGAATCCATTTGTCACTTCCACCTCCAGTGTAGAAGATAATAACAGCACTTCTTGCACACAGTCATATATACGTTAGGGCCCATCATTATACAAACCTTTCATAAACCTTCAACTCATTAGAAATTCCCCCTTTGTTTGGGATATTTACTAGATGCATGTATGGCTTAGTAGTTGATTTATGAAGAAAGAGTAAATAACATCAGAAATTTCTCTCCTAAGCTCTGGGAATGAAAAAAAAAACACACACCCGCACGCGCCAGAAAATGCCAGTAATCTCTGAAGTAGTTTTTAGTCGAGAAAGAATAAACAAATGTGTCTTGAACAAATTTCCTCATACCATCATGATAATTTATTTGTTAGTAGACTTAGTTTTAGTAGAGCTAAATTGTTTTCATATTGATTGTTCAAAACTATCAGACCTTGTCAAGGGTAACCTTTTTTTTTTCTTACAACGCTAAACTATCAGACCTGGTACACACAAATGTGCTGGCTTCTTTTCTCGCTGTAGATATATTTTTTTCCCCTCAGGGAGTTTAGCCTGATTTTTTTTTCCAATGTAAAGCAACCATAATCAGGGTGGCTACATATACAGTGAGAAAAAATAACCCTCACATTTGTGCTGTCGCAAATTTTTTGCAATTTTTTCACTATAAAAGTTTCACTACATTTTAGCTTGTTATTGCTGCTGTTGAAAAGTATAAGAAAAATTGGAAGAAAATTAGTGAATTCATACCATGGCGTTCAACTTGTAGCATTAGGGAGAGGTAATGTTTTGTATTTTCATATTCTTCTGTGTTCTTACATTTTGTTACATCTATTAAGTTATATCAGTGGTAGCCAGTCTGTGTGGGAAAAAAATTTAGTGACAAATTTCTATTGTCAAAATAATTTGACAAGATTTTTCAACAATTTTTTACCAAATCCAATTGGATTAATAATCAATATTTTTAATGCAATTCTGTGTAAAATTTGAGTTTCCAGTGAATCCATTTCATGTTTGATGTGTTTTTTAAACTTTCTAGGTATTCAAATTTTTTAGACACTGATATTGTCACTGGCAACTGGGATCTGAAAGAAGATCTAGAACTTATGAAACAGATTTCCATTCATGGAGAAGGTATATTTGTGCTACTTTGAGAAATATGTTAGTATATAATTTACTGATAATAGAATCTATAGGAATGTAAAGAGTTTTTTGTAATTTTTTTTTCTACTTGTATCTGTATGCAATCTATAAATCTTTTTAAAATTTATTTTTATGAATATTTATTTCTATTCCAACCTCTCAGATAAGAAGCTGCAGAAAAAAATGCAACAGTATATAATGTGCGTTATGAATTTAAGGTGTTTTTAAACCTATAATTCACAGATTATGTGCAGAAAAATACACTACAGTATGTTAAAAATTATTATATGAGTATGTTCAAAGATCTCAGAGACAGTCCCTATAAGAAATTGAATTTTGCATTTATTTGGTAATGTTTATTTTGATGTTAAATGTAGACTTTGTCTCCCTATACATGTTTTGTAATGTTCATATAATTTCTTTAATGCTCCAGAACAGTTTTTTTTTTTTTTGGAATGCTGTTCAAAACTGTTGTCACATTTTGTTGAATGTGTTTTGCCTTATAAGGACAACTTATGAGTGTGAAAAAGAAAAGTTAGCTGGGACAAGATTTAACAAATTCCAAGGATGTTACAAAGAAAAATGAGTCATTGATTTCTTTTGTTTTTGCAAATGAATACAAAATTTTTGGTTTGAAAATATTTTGCGAAATTTACTTATATATCTAAATAATGAGCCGTAACATTGCATTTGCTGCGAAAGTCTTTTAATTGTAAAAATAAATTAACATTATTTAGAAAGGCAATCCAGAAATGAGTTCTAAGTTTAGCTTAAGAATTTAACTGTTTTACTCATTAGACGGGTATAAAAATGTATAAGGAAAATAATGACTGTGTAGAAAAATAGTGAGGAACCTTATATGCTGGAACCTTAATTTTTTTCTATTTATTGGTTCCTTTTTATAACTAATCACAGCCTTTACTTTTGAAATGCCCCTTGTAGATACATATGTGAATGAATTGATAAAAATTAATAAAATTTATTTTCATATATTAACTATTTAAGTTAATTATTAATTAACTATTTTGTTTATATGTAGGAGAATTTTCTGCTGATTTAGAATATTCTTTTATAGGAAAATGGTCAAAGATTTGTAAAGCTGTTCATAATAGAACAGACAGCATGTGTAATACTCGAGCTCTAATTCTCAAAAGACATGACATGAAATTGTATAAGGCATTGACAGTAAGCTACAATACCGTCTTTTTTTTTTTTGCTTTAGACTTTAGATACACAAGGTGGGCATCATTAAACTTGGCCTATTTATATTCACTGAGCACTCACAAACTTAACAGAAATGACATTAAAATTTATATATAGACTATTTATAGTTTGCAGAAAAGGAATAAGTAAAAAAACTAAACTTGTAGTTTTTTTTGGCAAAACACTAAAAAGAATATATGAAATAACCAAAACTGAACAAAAACATTTTCTTAACCCAATATTCTTAACATTTATGGGTCACTTACTGTGATCAACATTCAACAACATTTTACAGCAAAGTTTAATCACTGTAACCTTGTGTATATAGCCTATATCTGCAGTTTAGATGTCTGTAAATTTTGACTTGGTGTGTTTTTTCCTCTTACTACAGATGTTTCAATATTTATATATCTGTATGCCAGAGGTAAATAGCACTATGTCCATTTTTGTCAACATTGGGATAATGCTATTAAGTTGCATTACTTTTGTTATACTACACGTAGGTATAAGACACTAAGTCCAAGTTCAATAAATAACAGATATTCATTTTATAAAACAAGCAAGCTCCATAAAAAAACGTACCCAAGAAAATCCTTAAATAACTCATCTGTAAAATTCTCTTTTGTGACATGTTTTTACCTATGCAGGGCTCCCACTTATCCTACTTTTCCTACTTTTTGGTAAAATATCCTACTTTTTTACAAAATCCTATCGAAAAAATTTGTGTAATTGATTTTAATTGAGCAGGAAACTATTTATATATTGCCAAATATTACAAATGTTGGAGAATGCAATTAATGATTCTGCCAAAGCAGAAATTGTATCATTTTTAAGGTAATTTGGAGGAGGGGGGGGGGGTTGTATGTGGACCATTTGATTGATTAATTTTTCATTTGCTTAGTTTGAGGGTTCAACAAGTATAGTAGTCATTAAAAACTTCTGTTTGGATGGAAAAATGATTTTGTATTTATTACTTCATGGTCTTGGACAGTAACTTTCATCATTCAAAATTATGGTGCAAAGATGGTGAAACAACAGTTTACATTTCAAAGCAGTTGGATACATAGGCGTATTCTAGGTTTGGTGATTCTGATGCTACCCAAAAGCATTAAGTTGTCTTCTGTATTTTTAAGGCATGAAGAGGCATAAACAATATCTACAATGCTCAGCAAAGAGCTAGAAATAGAAGTGCTTTATTTGTCAAAAATGATTACACGGGCATTGAACAGTAAAATGTGAACAAAACAGTAAAATTTAAAAATGATAAACAACGCAGTAAAACTATCTGGTTCACCTTGCCTTATTTACATTGGATCTTGTAATTTACACATTTTGCATTGTGCTTTCGAAAGTGGTCTCAAAGGTGCCTCATTCTTAAAAAACTTATGTCTTCGAAATTTGCTGTGCCTTGTCGAAGAGAGTTGACAAGCTCTTCACTTTGGAAGACTCCAAAAAAGAATTGTAATATATATGAGGAGAGACAGCAAAGAATTATCTGTGGTTGCTAGTGCACTGTTTTGGCCAAAAATTGGTTTTGTAACCAAGTCATTTGTCATTTTGTTTTGGCTTGACTGAAATAGTGCTAGGGGAAAAAAAAGTTAATTCAAAATTAATTTTTTTTTTTTTTTTGCAAAAAAAAAATTTTTTTAGGAATTTTTTTCCATTATGCTATGATTATGTTGTCTAAGGGGGTTACCCTCCCCCATCCTACTTTTTAGTCCTGCGTTTTCCTACTTTTTCTCATTTTTTGAGTGGGAACCCTGCCTATGGCATATAGATATATTATCATATTTACTGAAATCTATTGTGCACCTTACTTCTTAGCTGTAGAACTGCTAAGAAAATGCTATAGAGCATACTGTTGAGATTTTAATTTCAATATATTGAATGGTACAGAGTTCTGAATTTGTACTGTTTTATCACATGGTTTCTACTCAAGAAAAATGGTTTTAAATAACGTTTTTTAGACTTTTCGCTGACCCTTTCTTATGTTTAAAGACACACTGCAATGAAACTGAAGTTTTTTATTGGCCAAAGATTCCAATCTAGTTATCACATGCAAAGAATGTTTGGTGCCAATGCCGATTTTCTAGTCTCCATGGGGAGGCCTGGGATTTGTCAGGCACTGATCGTCATACCCTATGTGCATGTAAAATAAGAATAACTATATGTGCCCTTAAATCTAATCCAATGTAAGTAAAGTCTCTCATTCTGGCCTCCTTACTCTGAATCGCTCCCCAATTTAGCCTATAAAAATTCAATGCTTTGCTTAATGTTGTAAGTTGGGTGCACAACCTTTTTGGTCTGCTGGACCAGAAAAATGTATTTATTGTGTTGTGTGTATTCACATACCTTTCAGGAACATATTATTTTGGAGACCAGCTGGAACCTTTTTGTAAGCTGCATTTGGTCCACAGCCGGAAGGTTGTACACTCCTGTTTTAAGTGATCTTACTATTACATTCAGTCAAACTTAGTTATATGGACTGGAGCGCCCCATATTGGTTAGTAAGTCAGTCAACTTTGATATAATGATCTCAGTTGTATTCACACCTTGGTTATAACATTGATGAAAAACGCAAAGGTCTCAGATATATAACGACAAAGTTTTTGGCACTTTGCTTCCATTTCCTAAAAATTTACTGATAAGTTCCTATAAAAATGTCTCATTTTCTCAGTAGAGTTTGTTTTAATTGACATTGCATGTACATGATCAGTGATGGCAGTAATTTGCATAATTTATAAATTATAAGAATTTTCTCCCGTAAAATATTTTTTAATTCCTTGCAGACTTGCAGCAATTTGTTCCCAGAAAAATGTTTATTTATGAGCAGTAACTGGCAATTTTGCCAAAAATTGGCAACATTTTTGCAAAAAAGGTGATGACCCCAATTTCCTATATTTTGCTCGATAAAATATGGTCGCCCTAATCATAGTGAAATAACTTAATTTTGTTTGTATTTTATTGCATTTGAGTATATTTTTCACATTGGAAATATCCATTTTGGTTTTAACGACAAAATTTCAAAGAACATTCTACTTTATAATCAAGTTTCACTGCATTGTAGGATTAGTACAATTACGATTTTTGCGTGTGGTAAAACCATGGGAAAAAACCATTCTGGCAAAAATACTTTTCACCATATTTTTGCCAGCGGCAGATATTGCTAGAATTTGAAGTCAAAAGATACTAGTAAAAAAATATATGTTGAAATGAATAGGAATCCACAATAACTCAAACATCAAGGAAATTGATTATTAGTTTAACAAAACCAAAACTATGGTTATGAATATCTTTAATAGAAAAAAAAAATAAATAAAGGTGGCATTATTCATGTAGCAATACATGGTTGAAAAATATTTTTAATTTGATAATTCTTTAACTGCTCAATTTTTTATCAAAACCAGCGTAAGTTCGTTGAAATAGGTGATGTTTTCAGTGTTTCAGACAGTAAAAATATATGATTTTTATTGACGTCATCTCTTTCAACAGGATAGAGTTAATCCTCTGACTCCAAAGGACCCACGATATCCTAAAACACAGTTTGCTCCATCGAAAGTAAGAGATAATCACAATGAAAGTCGTAAATGTTTGAGGAGGCAAGCAGTGGAAAAATATGTGTCAGTCTATAAAGAATTGACAGGAATCGAAGATATTGATAATTTGCCTGTGAGATTTATTATAATATATCTGTTTTCAAAATTGTTTTGTACATTTAGTTTCACAATTACTATATTCACAAGAGTTATAATAGCAACAGCTTTTTTACCATGGTTGCACAAAACCATTTTTTTTCCTTACTATAGTTTGAATCATAAAGAAAGTATTTATATATTTGGAAAATAATATTACTCCAATTTATTTTATGTGTGTAGCCACACGCTGTTTGGAACATAATTTATTTAAGCAAAACACAAATTACATCGGAGAGATAACAGCGCCTAAAAAACAACAACACAGTGTGGACGCCATGACAGCAACTTCTCTTCTCAAACACACTCCACTACTCTGCCCAAAAGAGTGAATATCAGGTTCCACCTACAGGTACAGGGGTGGTCGGCCCGACCATTATAGACTTCCCCTCTGGTTTCATATACCGTCTCGGTATGAAACCAGGAACTATCTTCAAACATAAACAAAGCTGTGTATGATGCAATCATGAAAATACATTACATATAAACAATAATCAAATATCTGACGAACACATTTCAATAATGGAATGCAATAAACTGAGAAAAAAATTTCACACATATTCAAAAAAAATGTCCATTCTTCACTAGCACAATGGCTTGTGGATAGATCAATCTGTGCCTTTTTTCGGAGGGCGTCCTCTCCAATGCATAGGCATCATATGTGTTTCTGCAATGTTGTTGCAAGGTCAAAGTACTGATATGATAAACTCGAAGCGGTACTTGAGGTTGGGATGGCTTGGCCACAGCATGGGGATCTCTGGGACATCTCAGACTTTTGGAGCCTTGGAAATGAGCGTCTACAGTTTTTGTCTTTCTCTTTTATCTTGTGGAACTCTATGTGCTTCTGAAAGATGGATTCGTTCTCAAAGGTCATCTCTCAGTACTGAGAGACGATCACCTGGACACAAATTGGCTGCCGTGATTCTGGCAATGAAGCTGTCCTTTCCTCGCCATGTGCCTTGTTCACGTGGGTCATGACGTGCTTTATCATCTGCAATTTCCAGCTGAATGTGGGCTGGCAGATTCCACAAGCGTAGGCAGCCTGCGAGTGACTGGCAGACATAACCTTGCTGATGCTTGAAGTTGTGTCTTTGTGGATATGGAATGGCTCCTTGAGTGTTGCTCATCAATGTGCCTCTGAAACTGACTTTTCTGGGTCAAAACGAACTGGCAGACATGACATCTGAATGAGTTTCTGGTATCAAACTGAGGATTCGCTGTGAACCTTTATTTTTATCCACTGACTGGTGTAGAGTGTTCAAGCTTATAGCTCACCATATGCTGCTTATCTGAGACCATCTTGTTGCAGACGTTGCATTTGAAGAACACTTTCTCGTCCTCATTCCACTCGAAGGGCTATTAGTCAACTGTGTTCCTGGTCTTGGTGACGTACCTCATCTCGGTTTCCGAGACATCCTTCAATCTGTGCATTTTCATATAGTCAGCAAAGGTGACCATCGTTGCCAAAAGGGTGTGATGCTTGTCGTACCTGGAGTTTTGGACGAGCTCTTTCAATGACAGCTTGTCACTTTTCCACTTCGTAGCCTCGGCATGTCTCTCTTCATCGGTGATCTGGTCAAAGATGTTCATCAGCGAGCTGCAAACAACCCCTTCAGACTTCCTGTCCTTCGCGAGATTCGGTGCTAACATTCTGGAGTGAGTCCACATTCAACTGAGGTTTAGAGCTAGACCCTTGTTTCTTCGCATCGTCTTTTTGTGGCATAGCTGTCCTTTCCATCATGGCCTCAGCCTCTTTGCGTCCCCTTGCTCTCTGGTTTGGGATTTCCACGCCGGGGCAGACTCGTGGTACTGAATGACTGGAGTAGGCTCTCCCCTGGTTTGAGGACATGCTGATCTTTCATTAGCTGGGTGCTAAGTACAGCACTCAACCTGTGGGAATGAGAATTGGGAATGAGGAGTGTCACTGAAAAATGAACATTTCCTCTTCAGATCCACAGCGATACCTGCTGCCATCAGGAAGTCCAATCCCAGCAGTGATCAATTACCCTTTGTTTCTGGCAACCAAGAGAAGATGGTATCAACAGTTCTATTCCAAACGTGTTCAGTTATTTTGACTTCATAGACCCTGCTCTCTTATAGCCCGGGTACCATCAGCCACAGAAATAGTCATGTTGGTACTGTTCATTGGTAAATTTTTACTTAGGAAATGCTTGTATAACAGTTCCCCTGCAGCCGAGTGTATCACACCTGTGTTGATGCATACGAGACCACAATCTTGACATACTTGTATTTCCATCAGCAGTTGTGATACCTGAGCGTCTGTGGGTTGACAGCTGTACAAAATAGCTTTGTTTGGAGATTTCACAGCTGTCACAGTCGATGGAAAGCAATTTTGCTTTGATGAACCCTGGCATGACATCCATAGCAAATGATAGACGATTTGTCATGGAAAGGTACAGGTTTTTGGGGTTGCACAGTTTAACGAAATTGTTCGGGTTCATTCGAAGAATTGTTGTGGTTGAAAACACTTTTGATATTATCGTAGGCATCCGGTTTATCAGCAACAATAGCAGATGAGATTACTTCTGTCCACTCATCCATTAGATGCTCTTTGCATTCAGGAGGGACTTTCTTTCTCATCTGGTCTGTGATTATCAAGTCCTTTAAGCCATGGAAAGTCGTGATGTTCGATTCAGTTAACCAGTTCTCAAAGAATGACCTAAGCTCCAAATAGTAGTCATGCCAAATACTGTATTTCAATTTCTTGTGAGTAGCAAACATTTCACGGAATTTTTCCGCAGATAATCTGAAACATTTCAGGAGGACTTTTTTTACATGTTGATAATCATATGAGTTATCTTCAGGTTCTCATGCGATAAGCGATGTTACACTACTCAGCAGAACTATGATGAGGTGGGATACCCAAAACTCTTCAGAGACCTTCGTCAATTTGAGTTGCCTTTCAGTGAGGGATAGAAACAATATGTTGTCCTTTTGAACTCTGAAACTCAGGAGCAGTTTTTCCTTCAAAGTTCAAAATTAAGTTTCTTTTTGCTAAGTACTACAACATATATAAACCAACATTTCAATAACAATAAAAAAATCAACACTTTTGGGACATGCGGAGGGACATAAAAAATAAAATGAACATCAGACAAACATTTTCACGAATTTTGAAACAACTGATGCAATGAATTCCTTTCAGGTTGGAAATGAACATCTGAGATGGAAGTTTCACTTGCCAATTGGTAGGTACATTCAGGCTGAACGCTGACGATTCCCCTTGGGTTAAAAAAATGTCATTGTTCACATTGGGTGCCAAATTGTAGCCACACGCTGTTTGGAACGTAATTTATTTAAGCAAAAAACAAATATCGTAGAGGTAACAGTGCCTACAAAACAACAGCACGGCGTGGATGCCATGACAACAACTTCTATTCTCAAACACTCTCAACTACTCTGCCCACAAGAGCGAATCTCGTGCGCCACCTACATTTACGGGATTGGTTAGCCCTGACCGTTATATGTGTGACTTTTACAGCTGTGCATGTCTTCAATAAGGCCCTGTATAAGCAGTACAATTAGAAATAAATTTTTTAAAATGGTTTCTTTCGGTATTCTATACATGTCAGTAACTATGAAAACATAAGCTAAAAAAAAAAAATAATAATAACAACATGCATTTAAAGGATTAAAGAACACATAAAATGAAAATTACTGATCAAATAGATTTAAATATACAGTCGAATCCCATTATAACGGACTCCAAGAAACCGGAGAAATCACTTCGTTATAACAAAATTTTGTTATAAAGGAATTTCAGGTTTTCGCATTGTTCCTATATAAACTTATCTGGTGGATTAGAAAAATGTTTGTTAAAACGAGATTTTCGCTATAACGGTATTTGCAGGAGTGAGAACTCTACGCCAATTGCGCCGCACTGTGCCAAAATTAACATCTTGCGCCATTCTGCTCCAATAGTGTAATTTCGTATTTTTCTGCGTCAAATAGCGAATTTTGCTTCAGTATGCCCGGAATTTCGGTAAGGACGCCAAAAATTTTTTGTTCCTGCTTGTCGCGAAACGATTCTTTCCGAGAAGAGTGTGTTTTATTCCACTGTACTTGAACCATCGCCTTATTTAAACTATCAGCCCCTGCATCGGGCTTTCTATCGCGAAATCCCGATATTATCCATGATTGGGGAGCAATTGCACTTTGCAACAGATGGCTCCCCAATTCCCATCCAAAGACCACTCGGACGCAGCAAATACAAAGGCGGACTCTTCGGACGACCAGACGTAAACATCACCCCTCCACGACTCATTTGTGTGAATTCTGACCACGAGGTCCTGATGACGGCTCTCCATTGAAGAGCCGAAACGCGTCAACCATTCGACCAATTGAATTTATTTGTCTTGAAAACGTGGCAATTTTTGTATAAATTTTTAATGTTAGTTTTTTTATGATGTGAAAGACAATATAATATCCTCAAAGGCATTAGATTTTTATTTTCATTTTGTTTTCAACAAAATTTATGTATTTAATATAAGTATTATGTATTTAAATTTCATTTTGTCATTATCAGTTCCATTCTGAGTTGAAACACATGTAATAAAACTGATTATTCTGTACTTTTTTATTATTTTACTTTCTGTAAGTATAAAAATAGTCTAATGAAATTTTTTAACATAGTGTTAATAAACTTATTATTTTTCAGCGTACTAAAGATGGCTTAATCATTCCAAGTGTAAAGTTTTTGAAAAGCTTTCGGAACCATATTTATGAAAATTGCCCTCATAGACAGCATTTGGTATCTGTTAAGCCAGATTATGACTATGGTGAAGTGAGAAGAAAATCAGCAGCGAAACGAGAGTATTCTGATTCAAATGATGATGAAGATGATGATTTCTATCTAGCTAGTGATCGTGCTGAAGTATCAGAAACTGATAGTGATTTTGAATTTGTTTCGGAAGTGGAAGAAGAGACTATCAAAGAGAGTAAGGAAGCAAAAGAAGAAGTGGTTCGAAAACTGGACCTTCTGTATGCACCAGCAATTGCTGCTGGGTTCAGAAAACCAAATTCTTTCCAAAAACATGTCACCTGTAAGTATCACTTGATATTGTTATTAATCTAAAGCAAGGTTTTACAAATCTTGGCACCATATCACCATGGCAACTGAAAAATTGCTACTGGTACTTAAAATTTTCTGTCATATCAATAAATTGGAGTTTGAAGACAATAAAAAATTTATATCAGTGTGTCTAAGAGCATCAAAAAGGGCTACAAATTCTATAAGATTCTGGAAAAATTTTATTAACATTAAAAATATTATTTAACATTCTTTTTCTTGCGAAAAAATGCTTGACTCTTAAAAAATTTATAAATACAAATACAATGCCACAACAGGCAAATTGCCCAACGAGGTGACTGACTTAAGAACATCATGGATCCCCGAGTTATTTTTTTGGAGGCCCTACCTACTACTGCTACACCCCCCCCCCCCCCGCAGAACCCCCAACGAATCGGTACATGCGGGAATGTACGTGTAGTAAAACCTGACGTGAAGTTTTTTTGTTTCTCTGTAATGCTTGTTATGTGTAGTGCTGCCATCTGCCACCAGTTTTTCTAACTATGAGTGAAGTATTATGATTGAATGATTTATCGTTGTAGGACTGTTGCTCTCTGTGGCAAGACTTTTTAACGGGGAGATTGGCTCGCATTTGCGCCTTGAAGTTGGGAACCACAGAAAACCAACTTCAGCCGACCACCACTGTGGGGTTCGAACCCAGATCCTCGAGTCCCAGAACCGCGAGTCTGTCACTATAACCACGTGACCACCACAGCGGCAAACTTAATTTTTTTAAAAATTTGTCAAGCCTTGATCGTAGGAATCAAGATAGAAATCAAGCAGGAACAGTTTGAATGTTGAATGTATATGTAGATAATTTTACTGTTCTTGAGAAATGAAAAGAGCTAAATGAGAATGAAAATGAGTTTTTAAACAGAATCTTACTTTTAATGTGCCTATTTATGCTTCGAAGTGGTTCTTTTATAAGTGAAAATGTTTACTAAAATATTCTGAGAAGCTGCAGATGAGCCACAAATTAGGCAAGCTGTGGGTGACAAAAGTTTGATAACCACTGAGTTCGATTCATAGTCTTAAATCATTAAAATATGGCCAAATAACTAATTAGGTTACATATTAGTAGATTAGCTCTTCTCTTAATAAATAATATGCATAACATTGGATATAAAGAATGTTAATTTACCCTTTACTGGTAAGAAGGGGTCATTCAAGTATTACATCAGCATCAAAGGTGGGGGGGGGGTTCGGTTTTGCTGACTTTTGATGACGGGGGGGGGGGGTTGAAGGTTGCTTACGTCATCAACTACCCTTTTTGAAGATATGAAATATTCTAAGCTGCTGACAAGCGGGGGGGGGGGGGGGGGGGGTCAAAAATGGCTAAAAATCTGCTTACGTAATACTTGAATGGCCCCTAATAGTATGTTGAAGTTACAATGCTGTTTTAATAATTAAATAACAATTATGATTTTTTTTGTTTAAAATAAATATTCAAAATTCGAAACATAGTAAATGGACATTTTAAAGGCAAACCCTATGTCTTAAAATGTCGCAACCTCATTCTGCAAGATAGTGTGAATACTCAATTATTCCCATATCTGGCATCACCACTTATTGGTCACCCTGGTTTTTGTGACCCAAATAAGCATTCTTTAGGAGAAATTTATTTACAATATGAATTTTTTAAATCTTTATATAATAGTCATTCTCAGATGTGGTCTTAGACACTATTTTCGTTAAGGTTCTGGTAGAAGTTTCCCTTAGGTATAGTTTTTACACACATTCATCAGCACGTGTATCACAGGCCTTATGTTTTCATTACGCTCTTTGAATCTACTTTCATTCATTGCACAATAAGACCTCTGTATAATGTTAGTCACCATTATTTAAAAGATACCAGTATATTAATTTGTGAAATAGCAAGGTGTGCTATCTGATCAAAACTAATTTTATCATAATATATATTATATCAGTGAAACCTTGATATAACGATACTCTGCTGACAAAGAAAAAATATTGTTGCAAAGGGATTATCACGTTATATTGAGAGGCAGCAGTTTAGCATTAGACTATGCATTTCCAAACAAGATTTGAGAAAATATTGTTGTAGAGGGATTTGTCATTATATCAAGTATTGTTGTAGCAAAGTTTCACTGTGGTACTTCAGTTTTTGGCTACAACTCATCTTACAGTCAGTTACATGTTGTATAAATTTATATGATTTTAATTATTTGAACTTGGTAATGGCCAACAGAAATTACTTGAAGACTCGCAGAACTGTGGTTTTGCTGTTTTAATTAAACCTTCATTTTTTTTTAATTTTTACATATTATTTATATGCCATATAATGTTTATATAAATATAATTACATTAATTTGATGATTTATTTTGTTACATGACTCTGCTAACTGTATACTATCATTCCATGCAGATACTGCTGGTAAAGATTTTGTGCAAAATGATATTGTGAAGAAGATCGTCTTTAAGGTATGCACTTGATTCTGTCTAGGCCTATCAAATATTTACACGCTTGTCTGTACTGATCAAAGTAAATCTGCAAATACTATTCCAAGTTATATTTAAAATTTAACTAATGGCATAGGGCCATTGTCTATACAAGTTAATTTTCTTCTCAATATTTCCCTACTGTTAGAGAGGAAACATTAAGAAGAAAAAACTTGTACAGATGTCAGCCCTATGTCCTGAGAAACTCTTTCAATTGACAACGACTATGAAAAACATTCCAACTGATTGCCCTGTAGTGTTGTTTATTTTCCATACTATAATGCATGTAGAAAAAGCCAACATTTCAGAAGTTGCAAACATAGTGCCACTTCCTTCACTTTTAAAGTCTATGATTTTTTTTTAAAGTTTTTAAATTTCCCATAAAATTTGTTATTTAGGATAGTTGTCCCCTTTATTGACCCCAATACCATACGAATTTGAATGATTGATGAATGCACATAGTCAGTAGTGTATGCAGGATTTTCTTGGGGGATGTCCAATTTTTTTCCCTTCTTGAGGGCTTTCATTTTTTACTCCAGAAACACGCCATAATCTCTCCTCTGCGAGGGGGTTAAAACCAAATTCCCACTTTGCATATGCCTATGCACCTACTGATCACGTAACATACCCACAATGCTACAACACAAACTGTTGTAGGCATGCTAACCCAATTCTCATGCAACTCACCTCTTCTGGGATAAAATGGTAGTAAATTTGAGTTTTTTTTCTTTTCAAAGATAATATTTTATTGAACCATGTGCCTAAATATGTTCAGTATTTCTACAGAAAGTTTATTTTGGATTTCAGGATTTTAAAGTCAATATAAGCAGAGAAGTAGAAGATAATGAGCCATGCAAAGTTAGAAAAGCTGGTGATATTGACCTAAGAAAATCAATCCCGCATATGCTTAGACTTTTTGTCATGCCAAAGTCTGATGAAAAATTTTACCCGATTGTAAGTCCAAATGATGCAACTTTAACTTCAACACTTCTCTGTTTGGTGAATAAGAGGAAGGTAAAAGAAGATGTCAATACATTGACAAACTGTGGCTATATGGCAAATGTGAAGGCCATCACGGCAGATAACAAAGTTCATCGCAAATGTATGGACTGCTTGAAAGGTCGAACTGAGGTGCGTATTGGAATTTTAGTAAAATAATCACTCATATGCTGCTATTATTATCTCCCAAGGGAAATATATATATTTTTTAATTTTAATCATTATCAACATAATTTTATTCATAAAAGAACTATATTCATAATATACTTCATAAAGAAAGTACTATATTATCCAGAGAGAAAAAAAATTGCCAAGAAGCCCACTTGGTTCTTACCAACAATCACAGAGTTTTAAAATAATGTATATTAACAGGAAATTTGGAACAATTATAAAAGATAATTATAATGGTAATGAAGGAGGGGACAAATTAATTACTAACTTATATAAGTATATCAATGTATAATCACTTGTAATCCAACAAGAATCAACTATAAACTTTTATTAACTGCTTTATTTCTAAATTTTACATATCACTAATTTTAAAAAATCTGATTGCTGCAAAAGTTTTTGCTTATAATCTTTTTTTTAATTTTGAATTTAGGAGTCAGTGCAGGAAGAAGAATCTCAAGGATGCAGCTGTGATAAGATAAAGCTGCTAAGAGATAGATTATTATTCCTAAGAAAACGCTTTGTTTCTGTATACCTGTTGCCATTTGTGCTTACTCATGTTCCTTTGTCTCAAAAGCAAACAAATACCCTTTTCCATGATTTTACAGAAGGCAAGAAGGAATATTTGAATCAGCCTAGAACAACAGTTAAAAGGAAAAAAAGGTTAGTGCAGATTTTGATTTTCTTTTCTTAAAATTGATCTAAATCTTCTTCTCTTCAATGCAATTCATGCATAAAGTGTAGATAATTAAATTTCTACTGTTTTGAGCTGTATGTAGATGTAACTATTCATCAAAAAACTAAAAAATATTGGGAATTACTACTGAAAGGATGAGAAAGAAATTCTAGATTAAAATAAATAGGTTCTAATCAGGGTTGGGTTTTTGACTTGACAAGCGTCAAAAACTGCTTTAAACCATCAAGAACTGTCGAAAACCGTCAAAAACCTAA
The DNA here is from genome assembly GCF_987345545.1 of Pholcus phalangioides. Lineage (NCBI taxonomy): Eukaryota > Metazoa > Arthropoda > Arachnida > Araneae > Pholcidae > Pholcus > Pholcus phalangioides. The sequence goes on along the minus strand of NW_028301615.1, from coordinate 12,034,428 downwards.
ATGAATGCCTTTTGATAATGTTTTGAACACAATAGGTATACAACATGATGAAAAACTTAACTTTTTTGCATATTACAATGTTTTATTTTTAAACATTAATTTATTACAAAAATTTGCAATTTTGAATTCTTCAACATAAGAGCCTAGAACATATAAAATATAATTTTATGGTTTATTTATCTAAGCTACTTATTACCGTGTCAATTTGTTAAGTGGAATAAAGCTGCTTATTTAAAGTATGTATGATAGGGTATCAGGGTTAGGTTTTTGACCCCAGAAACTAACTCGGTATTAAAACTATCAAAATTTTACTGTCAATGATGTCATATAGTTTTTGTTAACTTGATAGATATGTTAAATAACAGAACACTTACTTTTATTTAGATTAAAGGGTTTTATATTCAGAATGATAATTACTGAGGAAAAATATCTATTTCAATATTTTAAATTTTCTGATCTGCCCAAAATTTTATTCCATGTAAAAATTCTCACACAGCATCTGTTAATGCACTAATTAAACTCACTTATTTTCACCAAAAAATTTCTTAGATCAGGGTATATAAATTCACAGAGCTTTAAAGAGTATTTTCAACCAAAGCAGAGCTGACAAAACTTGATACCCAAAGCATTTGTTTTGCACGTTTGAATACAGCTTCAATTGGAAAACCATTGCATTATAAATGCTAGTAAATGTACCATATCATAGTGCAAAAGTAAGAATACTAGCTGACATATACAAGCTAGCATTGCCAAATTAAATGACATTTTAGTCCTACAATTTAGTATTTTTATTGCTAGATATATTTCAATGTTATGCGCAATAAGAGTATCATTTTAAGTATAAGTGGTTATCTAGATAATTTAATAATAACAGAAATCAACATTACATACATGATATAATAAACTTTTTTAAACACTTATCTGCTGTAAAAAGAGGACAGCAGACGGTTTATATCAAATCAAACATATATAAGCAGTTGAAGAAATTTTGAAAGGTCAAGAATCATCTTTCAAATTTTATAAGAGAAAAAAACCATATATATTGTCCAAAATAATTTTGTCAAGAGTAGAAAATTATTTTAGAATCATATTAACTATTTATTCTTTGTATAACATAGTCACTTTAAACATTACATGCAATTAATGTGTGCATTTCCAATGGGAATTTTTATATCAAAAAGCAATATTTGAAGTTTTTGACAAAGGTTTTTGACCATCATAAACTGCCATGTGTCAAAAACCTGCCAACCCTGGTTCTAATATTAAAAAAATACCTTTGTGCACGATGAGAAAGATGAAAATTATTCAGGTTCTGATATTCATTGATTGAGGATGGGATTTCTATTTAATTGATTATTATAATTTTTTTTTTGTAAGCATATGACAAAGTGCTCAAGCCTCATGGCAGGGTATCTAAAGGTTTCTTTCCTGTATTTCTTATATATCGTCTCCATATTTGTGTGTGTCTGTATGCCCCCTCTATACTTTGATCAATATTTGTTGGCTCTTGAATTTCAATTTGTTGAATCAAGCAACCAAAACGAAGTTTGATATTACCCTCTATACAGGATAATCTATATTTCCACTCAAAAAACAAAATACAGTAACACTTCAGCTAACAAAGATGTCTTCAATGTTCAAAAAATTAATAATGAACAATGTTTGGGAGGAAAGGCAGCTGAAAGAGAAATATAGGCTACCTCAGGTAATATTGCTTTACTATGTTTAATTGAGGGTTTTCCATGTTCCTTTTTTTTTTAATTATTATTTGATGACTTGACTCCAAGTTATTATTATATTAGTTAGTGTTTAAATGATAATATATATATATATATATGTATGTATAATCTCAATGTGTGTATGTATAATAAATATGTAGGAAGAGAATGAAAATCAAGCAGGAAAAAATATCAGATGATGATGATGACGATGAATATAATCAGCTAACTCAACCACAGTTTATAAATACTAGGACAAGATGTGTGAGATGGAACAGCTCATGGTGGAAAAATGTGAGTTTATACACAATTTTTATTCAAGTTTCACGTTGAACAAAATTTAGTAAACTTCATATGAAAAACAGAGAAGGAAAAATCTGATGAAATATTGCTAATATCTGGTTGTTGCAGTCATTAAAAAATTATTTAGTGGTTCAAATTTTTTTGAGAAAAATTTTTAACTTATCCTATCAATTAAAATTACAGTCCCACCTACTTTGTAAGTGGATGTCAGACAAGAAGTTATACTAGTGAAGTGGAGAGATGATTTTTTTTTGTCTCCTTCCTTATGCTCATACAATAATAATAGAAAAATCAGATTTGTAGATACTGCTTTGGGTGGAAAGCACACTAAAAAATGCTTGTTTTCAGTTTAATGTTTTCAAACCCAATGCAAATTGCTTCAATCAATTTTGCTTTCTTTTTCTTTTTAATAACCAGCTGCTTTTCCACCAGCATCACGTATAAGCATGGAAAGTATTTGTAGTAAAAGTTATATTTTTGTATAATTTTGTCATACTTGGCAAGCTTAACCTAATCAGCTCTGATTTAAATACCCTGTGTGTGCTCAGATTTTACCCAATTAACTCCTATGACGTGACATTCATGTCCTTTTGCAACTGGGTCTTTAATTCTGTTGACATGAATATCGCATGCCATGTATAAAGTCATATATCTTCATGTAACTTCCAAGATAGTGAACACAAAAGGATATCAATGTCACATCATATGAGTTAATTAGGTTAATGGTCAAATTCACAGAACTTTAGATAAATGATTGACTCATAGTCTAACGCAGATATACTCATGATTGGTCTCTTACAGAACACCCATTATAGCTGTGAATGAGTACTATATTTCTAGTGCAATAACAAGTCATCTAAATGCATTCATCTGAGATGGGCAGTGTTCATTCTGATTGCATTTTCGTTGAAAATTATTAATAAATTTATTTACATGCACTGACAAAAATGCTTGGGAAGGGGGATGCTTTTTTATCCTTAAAATTTTGTCACATGGAAGTGTTTGTCCATTTTATCTACTCATTCCAGCTTTCCTTTAGATAATTTTGAAGATATATCATGACTTATCAGTTTTCACGTTGGAGTAGAGGTTACCTGAAGTTATTTTCCTCTTGTTTTCTTGTTCAATCGTTACATTTTTTCCCTAAATTTTTCTTTTCTTTTTGTAGGGAGTTTTGAGTGCAGATGATGATGACGAAGAAAGATGACAGGATAAATCATAAATATATATGTATATACATATTATTGCATGTGAATATAATTTACCATTTCTCATGAAAATTTGTATTTGTTTCAAGAGTATTTGAAAATAGATTTCACACATACCCAGAAATAAAAATGTACAATTTATTTTTCTCTCTGAAAAACTTGTGGCTGTTATTGTGTTCACTGAAAATAATTAGAGCACAGATTTTTATGAGATGTTAAAATCTCTACAAAATGTTTTTCTACTAGGAGCAATCAGGCCCACAACATATAAATTTGTGCATTTATACAATTAATCACATGCAGATTTGTCATTGAGAAGATAGGTAGTTGCACTTTAACTACATAACTTGCACACCTGTAAACATTCATATCTGCATCAAGAAATACTCTCACCATTTTTCAGCATGCGCCAATTCATTAGCAGGGGTACAAAAAAAAACGGTTACTTGACCGCAGCAAAGAATTGCTACCGCAGGGAGTCCCCCCATCGAGGGGTTAGCGCACGAACCTCTGAGTATAATAAACAAGCCTGCTGTTCGGAATTGGCAATAAATTGTAGGTCCTGGTCTAATTAGCCCTCGTGTGCAGAAAATAACTGTGGTGTGACAAAAATGATCAATGACCAATTCATTAGAGGGATATGTAGGAGTACAGTTTAGGAACCCTTGTTTGATTCCGATCCTCTTTTTTTAAAATGCCACTAACTACAACACAAGCTCAGGAAAGACTGCACATGTGCCTCGTAAATATTCCTCTTAGGAACTTCTGATGACTTGGTGCATGTTGGAATGTGCTGTGTATCTAACAAATACAAGGCCACAACATGAATGAACGAACGCCAGGGGCTCTGCCACCAGACTTATCCCGTTGCCAAGATCTCTTCCAGCCCAGCTTCGTGGCAGAGTCTGGGACAAAGTGAGTGCACCTAACAGTCTGATGTGTTTAGCTAGTGTTGTGTTTGATATTTCAGTGCTGTCATCTAAACTTCAAATTGTGAGTGAAGTGTAATGATTGAATATTTGTAAAGTAGGCCTGTTTCTCTGTGTGGCGAGACTTTTTAACGGGGAGATCGGCTCGCATTTGCGCCTTGAAGTTGGAAACCACAGAAAACCAAGTTCAGCCAACCACCACTGTGGCGCCAGTGAGGTTCGAACCCGGATCCTCGTGATTCGAGTCCGTCACTGTGACCACAGCGGTCCAAGGCCACAACAGGCAAAATGCCCAACGAGGTGGCTGAGAAAAAGATTCCCATAACAAGTATGGATGACATATATTACTAAAATACAGCACCCAATTGAAAATGCACAATCAAAAAAATTATAAACAATATATATATACATGACAAAATATTATACAATGCCCATAATGTATTTATGGTTGTCTTATTCTCTCTCTCTAAGTATGGATATCTTCTCTATTTACCCTAACATGTTATCATATTTCTTTTAAACGTGTCAATTGTATTAGAATTTACTACCCCCGGGAGTAAGCTATTACATTTATTAACAACCCTATTACAGAAAAATTCCCTGTGACACCATAACCTAGAATTATCCTTTACCAATCAATACTGGTGTCCCCTTGTAAAAGCAGTCGATTGACGGCGAACTAATAAACTCATGGTCCATCTTATCCATCCCAGTACCCCTAGTTGCTTCTGATACATGTTGATGCAAAAAATTATTGGTTTTTGTACCACAAACCAAGTAGTATCACCAACCAAATAATATAACACTGCAAGATATGCAGAAGACTGGATGTTGTGAAGATATTTATTATTTGAGATGTTAATTTTTTTAAGGAAGGAAAAAACTCATCTCTGCCTCTACCGGGTCCCTCGATTGCCGGACGAGTGCTCTGACCACTAAGCTACAGAGGAGATAGAGATTTTCCTTCACTAGAGCGTATATATGCCGAACGGAACCGTGCAATGGACGGTGAAACCGATCAGCTAATAGCTCATGGACGACGAGCCACCAGAGGGCTATATATATGACATGAATGTCGCTCTCCACTTGTTAATACAAGATATGCAGAAGACTGGATGTTGTGAAGATATTTATTATTTGAGATGTTAATTTTTTTAAGGAAGGAAAAAACTCATCTCTGCCTCTACCGGGAGTCGAACCCGGGTCCCTCGATTGCCGGACGAGTGCTCTGACCACTAAGCTACAGAGGAGATAGAGATTTTCCTTCACTAGAGCGTATATATTCACTAGAGTCGTAATATAACACTGACTGATTGTTGACTGAACAACGACTATTTTCACAATCTTCAAACCGAATGATAAGCATCGTTTTCCACGTTTAGCAGCTTTTTTTTTTAGGGAACAGTTAGCAATGCGCCCCTTCCCAGTATTTTTCCACATTTAACCCTATAATTTTACTATTTTATTGATCTGCATAAAAACTGACAGAGAAAATCACTAAACCTTTTGCGAAAACTTTTTTTTTTTTTTTTAATTTTTCCCCAGATATTTTGCAGCTGATAGTGCTGCCGTCCAGCTGTAGCACATAGCCAGAGGAACAGTATTTATGATTTGTAATGCCGCGCACGCGTACTGGCAACATCATTACTTGCTCCTATCTCGCGCGCCTGCGCACAATTTTATTTATTACTTATATTACTGCTTGCTTCTTTCTGGCGACTATTGATTAGCAAGGAGGTTATTCTTTCTTCCATGAATTGATTAGCGCTAACATATTTCTTGGCAACGTTTAACAATAGATTTATTCAACGTCAACAATATAATTAATTCCACCTGAAAGCGGTAGTCGTCATTGGTGTAGGGATTACTGTAAGGATTCGAATCCCACTTAGGTTAACTGTTACTTTTTTCTCTCCCTTCTATCTTCATTTCTTGATCTCTTAAATTAAGTTTAATTATTCGAATAATTAAACTTCAGATCAGAATCTTTCTAGTAAAAATTGGAACATTTCCGGCCGTGGTATGGTATTACCCACCGCCGGTTTTTGGAACATTGTTTTGCCATGTTTCTGGTTGTGGTGAAAACCGTGTCGATATTTCCGGGGCAGGGGCCCCTTTATCGGCCCTGAAGAGCGAAGCGACTATCCGAGCGTAGCAAGGGGGCCGAGCCATTACCTCCTAGAGATACATCCGGCCATTATCTCTAGGAGGTAATGGCCGGGTGGCGACGCCGCCTACAGATGTATTTACTGATACGTTAACGGAAACGTTAACGTTTGCGTCGTGGTATTATATATTATTATGATCATTCATTAGCGTACGTAAAGAAGGGGGGGAGGGTTTGGGGTTCTAACCTCCCCTCAAGAGAAGATTATAGTGTTATTTTGCAAGAAAAAACCCTCCCCTCCACCTTGAGAAGGAAAAAAAATTGAATCCCATCCTTGAGAAAATTTTGCGTACGCCTATGTTATCATTATATGTTATATTAAATTATATGTCATGGTAATACTATATCGCGTGAGCAGTCATGACAAAATAAAATCGAAATCGTTAATGAACCTTGGTGTTTGGTGATAAATTGCCACACGAACAGCCAAAGGCACACTTTAAACTCGAAGAAAAGTAGCTCCTCTCATATTGCGCATGTGCGTGAGCCTGGATCAAAACTACTGTATCTGTGACTATAAATTCTTGTCCCCCCAACTCCGAAAGTAATACAGGAAAACCGAGAAAGAAATACTTTGGCTTTTTCCATTATATAAATACTGTCGCAATATTACTATACTATCTTGATGGGAAAGAAAAAAAAAATGTCTCATTTTTCGGTTATCAAACTTTGAACAAGAGCTGATTCCGCCAACTGGTGGTTGATCTGGCAGGTTGTGGAGATGGAAAACATGTTCCATCAGAAAAATCACAACGCAATATTTCGGCCGAAATAAAAGTTTTATAGAGAAGAGCATATTAGCGTACACAAAGCTGAGGGGGGGTTAGCTTTGAGGTCATTGTAAAGATTAAAATCTTCGTTTTTCGTATTTTTTTCGATAAAATATGGCCAGCAATATATTTATGGTCCAAGCTCTTGGAAAACGTGTCCAAATCGGTAGTGTTTTCCGAACGGAATCGGTAGATTTTTCATGTAGAAGTGCGGAAGTGCGACACCAAAAGTTATTTTCGGTGTTCGAAGACATATACCATAATTTTCTGACTTTTGCGAAGAAAATTATTTTTTGGGATTTCAGAAATACGTTCGTTGAAAAAAATTATTAAAAGCGATGTCTCCAATATATGAATTTTTTCACTCCGACTTTCTGAAAAAAAAAACCAGAACTGCTAGGATCATGTATGCGAGCAGCCGAATAGTCCAAAGATGATACAGACAATCCAAATAGCCTTGACCACAATTGAATGGATTCGCAAGCGGCTTGTTGACAAAAAAATTCATTCCCATCCATGATCATGGTGAGTTTTAAAAATAAGAGTTTATTTTCTTCCATGTCTGTCAACAATTATCGTCTGGTTTTGATGTGGGAAGCTCTGGTCAGTGACATTGTATGTTTAAGGCGCATTTTAAGATCTACTAGGAAAGGTTATCCTCCTGTGTATGTATAATGTTTGCGAAGGGATTGATTATTATTTCGAGAGATTGTCCTGTGTCCCTGGGTCTGTATTTAAAAATGATAATAATTAGCTATTAGTTTTGAGACTTGGCATGCATGAGTCTTAACAGACTAATCATTTATATCGCCAAACCTATGGCTGTTCAAGTATGGGTTTTTAATTTTATCTGGGACATAGTTATAAACAGATGTACTTACAGAGTGTACTTTAGCCCAGGAAGGTAAGTTCGGAGGGGTGACAGTTTTGAGGAACGGTCGGCTGAGAAGATTAATAGAGAAGAGTTGGCAAAATTTACAGGAACAGCTATGTTATAATCCAGGGCTGGATGTATCGCAAAACAATCTAGGTGGCAAAAATTTTTTTACCTGAAGAAAAAGGTCCAAAATAATGCTTCTTAAAATTTTTTATTTGCCACTGCAATGTGGTGCCTGAGATTTGCCCAGCCTTGGTATAATCAATTTTGGCGATGTGTTTATTTTCTTCTTTGGAGAGAAAAACGCCACAAAAGCAGGGCAAAAAAGCTGCCAAGGGAAAAAACTCATGCTTTTCAACATCTTTCTTGCGAAAGGAAAAAATCCCTAACACATCGCTATAAAGGGATGGCTGCTAAATAATATCGCTATGGCTGCTAAAATAAATGGCATAAACAATTCATAGCCTTTCATAGACTTTTTAGGTCTGCCACTGTCGTGGTCAAGTGGTCATAGTGAAGGACGTGTGTCATGGGGACTTGGGTTCGAGCCCCACCATCACCACAGTGGTGGTCGGCTGAAGTTGGTTTTTTGTGGTACCCAACTTCAAGAAGCAAATGTGAGCCAATCTCCCTTTTAAAAAGTCTCGCCACAGCAAGCAACAGGCCTACAAACAGTACACATTCAGTCATTATATTTCACTCACTTCACTTCTGAAATATATGCTCCCTGGGTTTGGTCAAAAACAGTATCTTGGTTCAATGAAAACAATTGCAAATCATAATGACTAGTATGCAAAAATGGAAATATGAAATGTACAAATTGATAAAGCCGTGCAACGTGTACTCCCAGATTGTATTTTTTTCGTCAAGTTTTTTGACAGCAGAAGGAAATAAATCAATACCAGAATTCAAATCAAGACATTTATTCAATTACCAAAAGCCAGACATTGTTACAATATTAATTCAAGAATTTACTAATGACATTAAAAATTTAGTTTAACGTTAAATAAAAAAAAACCATTTAAATATATCAGAGACTTTTTCAGTATTGCACTTATGTGAAGGTGGTCCGGAACTTTGGCATGCGACTAGAGGTGAGGCACCAAGTCCGGTTTTGAAGTGGACGTCCGCTGTGACGTAGACCCGACAGAGGCCATTCTCACTGGCCTCGAGATGGATGAAGCCAGCTGGGAACTCTTTCTTATTTCAAGATGCACTGTCTAGAATTAGCACAACATCGGAACCATGAGCAATCTGGCCAAGCAAGTGACGCAAATCTGTAGGCGAGACGATCATCAGACGTCAGCCCAGAGGCTGCCAAAGGGATAGAACTGCAGGAGATCGGGAATCAGGCCGCAATGAGGCAGACGTTGAGAACAGCCGTAGTCGACCCGTCTATTTCACATAGTTGGTGATACCAACTAGACCAGGTGCTCTAGGTGTAGAGACCTTTAAGTCACGTAGCTAGTGTTAGAAGAGCCAAGCCATCGCTCATATGTAAAGCTACTATTAAAAGTAAGTTCGGACCTGCCGAGCCACAAATGCAAATTAGAAAAATATCACAGGATACGTTTCCAAGCCTAAGGCTAGATGGGTTAAGGTTACGTTACGTTAAATCTGACTAGTGAAAAACTAGCACCACTGTGTTACAAAATCGGACCACCAAACTCGTTAAACGAGTGAGGTGAAAAGGAATGCAATGCGAATGTTCGATAACCACAATCTGTATATATACTAATCAGGAAACAAATATTCTTGGTCCACTTGGACCGCGGAAATACTCCGTCACAACAATAAGACTATTACGTCACAACAAGAAAAATTTGACATAATTTACATATAGTTTCGGAATATTAGTGTAACATTAAATTATCGTTTGGAAACATGTCTGGTGAACTGGCCAGGTTCACCCAACACGACCAACGACAATCGAGAAAGTTTACCAACGGAGGTCTGTGGCCATCCGCCAGCAAACAAAATATTTAAATTAACATGAAACTTAAAACATACAAAGGGACACAACCTCCAATGAGACTAGGCGACATCTCTCCTGGGAGACACCAACAGATTACGAACTAATGAAAATAATATCGCTGAGAGATTAATTTAGGTGGGACATTAGCTGCCCGACCTGCAGTCTCATCTTCGTTAAACGACTGGAAGACTCCAGCTGAAAGACTAAGCGGACGAACTAGCCCATACCGGTATGCTAGCGAGACCTTTGGTGGTTTCCGGTGGCTAAGCGGTCCCTGGGGTCTAAAGGTAAGCACTCTCTTGATATTATAATTAAGGAAAAACATGACCCGGAGGCCGTCATGTTACAGCCGATCCAAAGTAAGATATTCCAACAGGAAGTTTAAGTATTTCAAAGTGACGTGCTGGAAAAACGGTATATATCAGAGGTTCTCAAACTGTACTGCGGCGGCCCAACGACGACTTTTTAAAAAGATTCTTTATTAAATTTTGATTAGCGGCCGTTCAAGTATTACTTAAGCAAATTTTTAGCCATTTTTGACCCCTTCCCCCTATGTCAGCAAAAGTAAGCAAAACGCTGATCCCCCCCCCCCCCCCCTCAGCAAAATTTTGTCATCAGCTCTGCTCCTCTGAATCCTAATGCATATTGGTAGGGTTAAAGACATATGATATGACATATGCATTATCATACACAGATAACGCATATTGGTGGGATCGGGGGGGGGCCCATAGGGAGGCTTGTGCCCTTCTCCCACGATCAAAAATTTATTTTTTTAATCGAAATTTCGGAAGAAAATACCTTTATATGTCAATATAATCAATTTCTGTTAATTTCAATGTTATTTGAAGGCTATGAACTCAAAATTTATCTTTAATAAATTCATTGTAACCCACCCTCTAAGCCATATAATGATAAATTGCATAAAGACCCTTGGCCCACAGATTGAATATGGCCCTGGTGGTTATCTGATGTGGCCTGCCCTCTTCAAACAATTTTGTAAAAATGAACCAAGTGGCACATATTTACAGATCGCTTAAGTGTCCTGTGGTACAATTCCAGAACATTCAAGCGGCTGTGGCATATTTTCAGTTCACTTAAATGACCCGGGACACAGTTCCAGAACACTTAAGTGATCCCTGATATTCTCATATTTAAGTGATGTGTGGCACAGTTCCAGAGCACTTAAGTGGCCCAGACACATTCCCAGATCACTTAGATCCGCAAAACATTTAGAGATCACTAAAGTGGCTGTGTAGGGCACTTATCAATGGGGGGAATGTTGCTTCAATTGCCCAAAAACTATCAGAAGGTTTTTCTCAGTTTTGGCGCACCGAGTAAGATGCCATTAAAAATATTTCATATTTTTATAAAGATTTGTTGATGACATAAGCATTATCCAAACACCCCTCTCCCCTTGTCATCAAAAGTCAGCAAATTGGAAACCTCCCATCGATGATGACGTAATACTTGAACGACCCCCTAGGGTAAGGAGCGCTGCAGGTGGAAAAAGTTCCAAATCCCCTAGTATATACACAAATGATACTACAAATGAACAATAAAAAGCTATAAAAATGCTAACAGACTTAATTCAAATGTGCAATCTTTTTTTCAAAAGCCTATTATTTCTAGCGACCTCAATTTATACTATTATTTCTATCGAAGTGGGGGGGGGGTGATGTTATCTTTAGATGATAACCAACAGCCCCAAAGCAGAATATGCCGAAATGTGCAACGTACGTTGCAGAACAACCAGTGCTGTTGCAGAACAATTTGGAAGAATTTTAAGAAAAGTATAGAAAAACTCTATTATGTATATTCAAACTTTTACCGCAGAACATTTTCAGTCAGCTGAGGGCTCGTTGCAGAACATAGCAAAATATTCTGCTTTGGGGACCATCAGTATAAAAGGGAATCCCCAATAATGATAATAGCAGACATATAAAAAACGTATACAGAAAAAAATGATAGACCTATATATCGCAGACCAGGAAATTAAATCACTAACATGCTTGAGTGAAAATCACCAAAGTAAAAAGGGATTATATACTATAGCTGTTCCAATTAATACATCCCATAAGTGCATAATTATACCATAAATCCACTTCTATCGAAGCATAATCCATTGTTTGATATAATCATAAAACAAGATCAACAAAGTAGGCAAATACTTAGAAAAATATGAAATTACCCTAATGCATTCCAGCACACTATGGGTGCTGTCTTCAGAGGACAAATATAATATTATCACTATTGACGCTGACTTGGTATCCCACTTGGGGGTTGGAGATATCAAATCTTAACTTCTGATTGCTCAACAGAAAAAAAAAGACATCTGTTCAAGTCGAAAGTCATAGTCAGGACAAGTTAAACATGAGAAATCCACCTCTACCTAGAGGGTGAGAAACTAGATCAGCGAATGATCTAGAAAGCAAGAGACCAGGCCAATGAGCAAGCAAAAGAGAGACCTAAAGAATTTGTGAGTGGCCATAACGATGTACAAGCATGTGAGTGACCTAGAGAGAGAGAGAGAGGAGGAGGAATAGGTTTTGTGAATGAACAAAAAAAAAGTGACCTAGAGCATGTGCAAGAATATAAATGACCAAAAGAATGGCATAGAATGCAAGAATGTGAACAGGGCCGCAACTAGAAGGGGGAACAGGCAGGTGTGAGCTGGACCGGGGGCTCAAATTTCACCCTTTAACCTTTTCTTTCAACATCACAAGGGCGGGGGGAGAAAATGTGACCTACTTCTTGCTCGGTCGATCAAACATCTAGTCATAATAATCTGTCAATGGTGTGAAAACACTGTCTACCATCTGAAGCGAATATCGCTTAAGGCATGTTTAGACAAATTAAGTGATTCAGTAGTTAACTAAATTTTAATTTGCCAAGTACAGTGAAACTTAGCTACAATGATATTTTTTCAAGTCTTGTTTGCAAACGCCTATAGTCTGATGTGAAGCTGCTGCCTCCCCCATAATGATGATAATCTTTTTCCCTTGTCTGCAGAGTATCTTCATATCAAGATTTCACTGTACTTTAAAATTTATGTCACCGTAAATGCCCGTTTACACGGGTTATGTTGGTAAGTGATTTAGGGATTAAGTAGAATAAGATCCAGTCTATTTTTTTGGGGGCACATTAGCCCAAGTTGATAAGATACTCTCTTAAAATACCAAATGATGTTTAGAGGTGTCGTGAGATTGATACTGAGTTCGTCCTTGTCAGAAACTCCTGATGCAGGGTTACATCAGAAACTGCGACATGACCTCAGAAAAAGATTGCTATTGCAAGGAGTCCTACACCAAGGGGTTAGCGCACCAACTTCTTGGTGAGTATGAAAAAGGCTGCTGTTCAGAATTGGCAAGAAATTTTAGGTCCCAGTCTAATGAGCTCTTGTGTGCAGAAATGCAGAAAATGACCACGGTGCAAAAAATGATCTATATTATCTAATTATAATTCACTACTTGATTGCTTGCATTGGGACAGATTTTAGATTACTTGATGACTTAAAATTCAGTTAACTACCAAATCAAGTAATAATCATAATTTTAATAGTATTCTTTCACAAAATATCAACTTTCACATAACAAAGTCAGAGATGCCATTAACGTGCTATAATGCGTCAAATGCCTGTAATTTCGGAAAAGGACGCATAAAAATTGTTATCACGTGTCCCAGAGGACGCGTTCTTTTCTAGTTTTAAGAAAAAGAAAAAAGAGAAAAACATCCCCAACTTTCCCCTTTTTACCATGTATCATGATCACATGACCTTGAAAAAGTAGTTTTAGTACATTGTACACTATGTATTGATATACATGCGAGTTGTTGACAAGTAAGATGAGGGATATCTAATTGCTTTCCTGAATTAGGAGTTATGTAGTTGTCAAATTTTGGGAGTTTTTATTCTCCTGCAGATATTCTTCCTTCCGGTCACATACCAGAAATTACAGTACTTTTGGGCTATTTGAAGCATTCGGAGATAGCGTCTATGTGGCGTAAATTCGCCTTGTTCCTGTAATATTGCGAATCTAATTTTTTTTTAATCATAAAGGATTGGAACGCCTGTTCAAATTGTAAAACTTTCCCTAGATCGTGGAAAAAAAAAATCGAATCTGTAAAAACTCGTCCTTGAATATCCAGTTTTGTCATCTAGCTGCTATGTGGTAGTCACCGTTTCGCATTGCGAAAATCACGGGTGTGTGTACGCAGAATCAGCTTTTGAAGGGGCACAAGGATCTAATTCTTCACAGAAAGTTTAGGTCACTAAGACTGGAAAAGAATTTAAAATTAACCGATAGTGTGAAAGATTATTTTATTGCAATATTTTAATTCTCTACAAAAATATTTTTAATTTTTGATCTTGGGGGGGGGGGGAATGTAACCCATCCCCAAATTTTGCTTTTGGTGAAAATCCGAGTTTGGAACCTGCGATTGCGCAATAGTAATTGGCTAAAAATGTGATTTTCTATTAGGTTTTCAAAATTTGAGTTGGCTATTCCTTTGAAACTTCTGGTTGCCACGGCGATCACAAAGACCTACAACGCAGATATGTATACATTAAACTTCAAATGTGCACATTACCAGTTTGGAGGATAGATGCAGGGCCGTGACTGGGAGGGTGGAGGGACAGGCGAGTCTAGTGTCCCGGGCTCTGGACTGGGGGATGGGCCCCAAATTAACCCTTTATAACTACATTATATGGGTGTGCCAGAATGTGTGCTTGCCCCATTTGAGAAAGTATCTAGTTGCAGGGCCAGATAGATGGCACCACTTATTTAACACAAAACATGCCAAGTGCTGGGCACACACACATAAGCACACTGTTAAGTTTCTCCAACACAAATCTGACATAGTTCCCATATTCAGGTGTGAAAATATGTGGCAGTTAAATGGCGACAGATCAGAGTAGTGGACCCCATTAGGGAAAGAAAATAAAACCATTTTACCAGGAAAATCAAAGTATGAATAGGGAATCAGAAGATAAGTGTCTGAGAGAGACAGAAAGAATCAAATTTGCTTTAAATTTGATCAGAAGATATTGGAAGTGCTAGGATTTTTTTAACGAAATATAAAATCAATCAGAAGGAAATTTATAGATTGATTTATTAGTAAATATATGTATAAATGTGTGCCTCCAACTGTTAATTAAAGGGGATCCTACTTATAACATTTTTCAAAAAACTGTCATAAAAACGTAAATAGGAAAACAATAAATGGGAAGTCGTAATGAGAATTACTTATTGTTAGGACCACGAAAATAAGTTGTATTAAGTGGAAAAACGTTCTAAATGGGAGAAACGTTATAAGCAGGATCAACTGTATATTTGTTTTTGATTTATTACATGTGAGGAATTCCATACGTTAAATTCTCAGAGCTAATGAGTTCAGGGGTGTATCCAGAAATTTCGTTTGAGGGAATGAAAGTGATAGAACAGTAGATTTGTCCATCTTTTTCCC
Source organism: Pholcus phalangioides (assembly GCF_987345545.1). NCBI lineage: Eukaryota > Metazoa > Arthropoda > Arachnida > Araneae > Pholcidae > Pholcus > Pholcus phalangioides. The sequence continues at coordinate 12,019,021 of NW_028301615.1, read as the reverse complement.
TCTTTTTGGTTACCCCCCCCCCCCCCCCCCCGCTATGCCCTTGAATGAGCTTCTTTGCAAGCTTTTCCTACAATGAAATTAAATAAACCTTTGGATAGAACATGTTTTTAGATATAAAATATTTGATTCACAGATATCTTCTCCTACCCAGAACATGACCCACAGTTGTCTCAACGAAGAAATATAAGCAGGTGATCAAAGACCTGGGGCATACTGGACAGGGTTTAATGGATGAAAAATTCCTTTCGCAAAAAAGCGAAAATGAGGGGGAAAAGCTTTAGCAAAATGCTACAATGCTAATGCAATGATTGATGGTTGGATGTTTACTCGTTTCGTACCTCCTGTATGCATTTTTGCGAAAGTGGCTACTACTTCTTTTGCATTCTACGATTTTACAAAATGCGACCGTAGCTTAAACCCTGATGCTGGAAGAAAATTCATAGAAATACCAGTGAATTATGGGGGGGGGGGGGGGCAGAAGGCATAATTTTTTGAAGATAAATTTTTTTTTGAGAGGGACTCAAAAAAACTTAGAGTACAGCGGCATCTCTGTCTAAAGTAATATTTTAAACATGTTTTTTTTTTTTTTTTTTTTTTTTTTTTTTTCAGATCATGACGCTTCTATGCATCAAGAATGTATAGAATGAATTCACAGATTTCAAAATGTCCACACATAACAGTTGTTGGTGATTATACGAAAGAGGATATCATAAAGAAACGAGAGGTAAAAATTCTTCGTGTCTGTCACCCACTTAATTTTATTTCATGTTTGAATTCAGGGTTGTTTGGTTTAAACCTTGGTTTTAACCAACTGGTTTTTTTAAAAAAACCACTTTGGTTTTTTTCAAAAAATCAGATAAAAGTGGCCTAAATATAATTTTTTTTCCCTGAAAAATATCATATTTGTTCATTATTAGCCAAAATGTTTAATTTTTACCTCATTTTATATCCTTGGGGTACATTCTGACGGTATATCTTTAAATGACGTAAGATTTTATGAGTGGTTTTTTTCAAAAAGTCTCATAAAAGTGGCCAGAATATATATATATTTTTCATATGAAGTATCTTAGTCATTTAAAGTTATATATAAAAGTCAAAACTTCTCATTCTTACAACATTTTCTAACCTTTGGCTACATTCTGATGCTCTATCTTTAGCAAATTCATGAATAAGGATTGCATCACACATCTAAATGTAGTGGTGTATTATCTCACAGGGGTTTTTTTTCCCTTCACAAAGAAGCAGCTACAGTAGTGACACCATCATGCTAGGGGCAGGTGGTCCTATAATCCAATAAAGACACCAGCTGTCCTTAAAGGACAAAGACTAGTGTACTAGTTGTTACATTACCTCACATTTTCATTCCCATAAGAAGTAGCACATCTCCTACTGTATATCTCCCAGTCTTAATATTCAATAGTTGTTTTTTTATACTTTCACACACACACTGTGCCCAGTTAATCAAGGTTCTACTGTATAGTAGTAACAGATTTATAAAAAAATAATCAGCTATATACAGGGTGATTATAATTTAAGTTTTGATTCCAAAACTATACAATAAGTACTGATCGGAATGACCTGAAAATTTGCATGGATACTCCTGAAGCAATGGATGTTTCTTTCGCAAAAGAAAAAAAGTGTAAAATGTGCAAGTAGATGATGCTGTACTTGGCCAGCAGTATAATCTATTTTGTGCAACCACATCATTTCGGCACTTTCACAGCATCAGTGTGTGGATAGAACTTCTATCAAGATGCACATTGCAATATCAACAAAGCAGCTGCTGAAGACCCATTTTGACAGGATGCACCTTAACCCTTGCAACTACTGGCTGTGGGGGTACCTCAAAATGTTATAAACAGTGGTCAGATTGCAAACTTTGATGAATTGTAATTTCCAGCACATTCCCTATATGTTAGAAGTTCCTCATTCCTCAGGAATATGAACGGGGGAAAGGGGGCGCGTTTGGTTTAATAAAGCTGAATTGCAAGGACATCCACATTATGACCATGGCATATTCCGATTCTGCTGTTGAACAAGAATTTTTGTGCTTTCAACCTCATAGCCAGAACACGCGGTGGACAACATATTTAACATTTTTTGAGTAAGTTGTAGTTATTTGTTCAATTACTTCATTTTTTTTGTGATGTTTCCGTGAATTATGGACTCGTGCAATGCTATAATTAAGTTATAATTTTGCCTTGACTGGCTATCGTTTCCATTCTGCGAGCAAATTTCCCACATGTTGGATGATGTCATTAATTTTACATTTTTAAGTATTTTTTTCACCTTTATCAAATAAAATTGAATTTTTTCAGGAATATTCATGTCAATTTTCAAGTCATTCTGACAATCGCTCTTTTTTTAGTGTTTTGAAATCAGAACCTTAGTTATAATCACCCTGTATATCGTAAATCATCGTTAATTAATCTGCATTATTTATGCATCATTAAATGCACTATATTCACCTAATTTTTATTACTTTTTGCAAAATAGCTTCCTAATTAAGTATACTGAAAGTAACTGGAGAAAAACCTTTATATATTATATGATTAATAATAACATTAAAAGAATTTTCAAACACACAGTAATCCATTGAGTTAAGCAAAAAATAATTAAATGGCAAAAGTTGGTTTTTGTTAAAATTTAATAAATATTTATTGATTAATAAGTATGGGAATAGGGTTAATTACATTAATAAACATTTTATTTTTGTTAATTATTGGAAGTTTGAATGATTTTTCAGAAATTTCATTGTTTTTAATGTTAATACTATTTAAAACAAAAACCTGGTTTAAACCAAAAAAACCCGGTTTTTTTACCAACCCTGTGTTTGATACAAGGTAACACAAAAATCAAAACGAGTTGGAATACTCATGATTATGCATTCTGCCACAAATAACATCATTCATTGCTAACTTACGAAGTACTTTTTTCTGGTTGTATCTTTTCCTGTTGTATGATTGTTGCTACTCATGGTAAATAAATTTAGTAATAACTTTAATATCGTATTTAAAATCTAAAAAGAAAAAAAAAATTTAATTTGAAGATTTCCATTTAAAAAACCACTTTTTATATCCTTAGTGCTAAAATATTATGACTGATATAAGTTGTTCAAAATTGATTCTTAGATATCAAAATGTGATTCATGTGAGAACAAAGGTCCATATCTTTGGGTCTGCCTTCATAGAGATTGTCTGTACACGGCCTGTGGCGAGTCGTCTATCAACCATCGGCTTCGACATTTTGAGGTAAACAAAAAAAAAAAGAGTTAATCAATTCCTTATTTTTTTGCAGTATAGCTAATAGAAATAATTATTATGAGAACGTATGTATAAACTGATGTGTTAACTTTTTCATGACTTTCAATTAGACTTATTACATAAATAGGTTGGTGTCAGAAATTTCCCCAAACAAACTAGTAACGTCCAAAATGATCTGGGCTGGTGATAAACGAATATGTATGAGTTTAGGCTACTTTGGGCCTTAGTGGATGTCCATATAAACATATGACCTACCTCAGTTTGGGAACTCTGCGCCGTACTGTGCCAAAATTAACATCTTGTGTCATCCTGCTCCAATAGGGTACTTTCGTATTTTTCTGCGCCAAATAGCAAATTTTGCTTCAGTATGCCCGGAATTTCGGAAAGGACATAAAAAAATTTTTGTTTCTGCTTGCCGCGAAACGATTCTTTCCGAAAAGAGCGTGTTTTATTCCACTGTACTTCAACTATCGCCGTATTTAAACTATCGGCCCATCATCGGGCTTTCCATTGCGAAACTCTAATAATATCTGTGATCGTGCAACTGAGGATGGTTTGCAATGATCTTTCAGCTTTAAAGCGCAAATGTGAGTCAGTTTCCGTGTTAAAAAAAAAAAAGTAGCCACTGGAAGCAGCAGAAATTACTGTAGTCGATTGTCATTGCGTCAAATCCCGATGTTTCGTGAAAAAAAAATAATCTGGGAGTGAAAATAGCATGTCCGCCTTATAACGAGCGTTAAATCGCCAATGTTGCAGAATAATGAGTGTTAAATCGCCAAATAACGTTGTCAGATTGCCAATCTCGCCAAATAATGAGTGCTGAATCGCCAACCATCATGTTGATTCTTCCGAAATTCTCTCTCATTTTGCAACAATTTCTTTCTGAGTATAAATAAATTGAAAACTTGATATAGAAAATTTATAATTTCTATAAAGACTAAAAAATTTTCAGCCCATTTGAAGGGCTGCTATTCCAGACAGCAAATAGTGCCCTGAGTAACCAAATTCATCTTAAATAGACTGGTGCGAAAAATTTTATGACAGCTGCTCTTTCAAACAAGGTGTTAAAAACCTGAAACACCAAAAACAAAAAACAAGCTGATGAAAAGATGTTTGATAACAAAAGACAGTGCAGTTGTTTTATTTTGAAAAGGGGTGGGGGTTAACGAAAATATTCTTGTTAATTTCACTGCTCCAATTTATAAATATCTGCTCCTAGTCCTGAATTTTGCTGCTCCAAAGCTGCTCTGAAATGGACTTTGTCACTTCCCACCCCTGCTACCTTTAGAAAATATATTTCAATCATGTGGATACACCTTTCATTTTTCACTGGAGTCTTTAATAGACTCGCGAAATGAAATAAAGTGAAAAAAATTTTCTCAGCAAATTAATAAGGTGCTTTACTTCATCAGGCCTGATGAATTAAATTCATATATATATATATTCTGTATGTATATAAAATCAATATATTGATCAACAATCCATGAAAGTAACATTTGCCCTCGAGAAATGACGGAAAACGTTTTTCATTTCCAAGTCATTGAAGATGGTAAACATACTTATTGGCATCTTTTGACCCTGCATAATAATAATCTAACTGCAATATCACAGGATGTATAAAAATGGTTCTTAATATTTCAATAAAGTAGTATGGTTCATATGGTGTATTCGAGTCTGTGATACATCAAGATCTATTGTTTGTCAAAAATGTAAGATAACTGACGTGGGATTCATTTCGCAACATACAATGCCCAATATGTTAAATGTTGAGTTTTCTTTTGTCTATTTCTTTGAATTAAATGTTCTATCATCTCTTATACCCCTGACAGGAGGCTAGTGAACATTGCCTGTATTTGAATCTCACCACCTTGAGGGTGTTTTGCTTATTGTGTGCTTGTGAAGTGTTTTTGGAAAATAACGATCCACCTTTAGCAGGAATGATCACCACTCATCACAAACTAAATAAGATGCATAGTCACGAATCAGAATCTGAGGATGATCCTGAAATTGGGGATGAAAATCTTAAACCAAGAGGTAGGAACTAAAAGCATGAACAAAACAAATTGTATGTATTATACTGTACCATTTTGTATTTAGAAATTGACTCATTATATGCTCTAATATTCTATGCAACTTATACAATTTTATTATTAGAGCAAATAATAGGCCTTATAGCATTTTATTTTCTAATTGACATGTTTCTGTTTTGTGGGTATCTATTCTATTTTTACAGGATTAACTGGCTTACAAAATTTGGGCAATACATGCTATATGAATTCAGCAATACAAGCATTATCAAATTGGTTTGTATATCACTTCTTATGTTTTGTGATTTTGTAAGACTGCCTAACGAAGCTTTTCAAATTTTATACAACACTTGTGAGACAGTGTATTTATTGATTTACCTTTAACTATTGATTTGAACTTGTTGCTCACTAAATTTGTATGAACAAAGTAATTCAACTAAATCCATATCACATAAGTTTTCTGTATAAAAAAGTACTAGTGTGTGTGTGTGTGTGTGAGAGAAAGAGATAATGCACTCCACTAAAATGTGGATGATACTATGTCATAAATGGCAACTTTTCAATATAATATCTTTAGAATTGAAAAATACATATAGCAATCACTCAAATTGATGCACGACTTGAAAACTTTTTAAGTTAATAATGAACAGATGAATTTTTTTTTTTATTATTTTGACAAATAGTTGTTTGATCTTGAAATAATCGGTAAAAATAGTTCACATTTATTTGATAGAATATGTCCATTTTTAATGAAACTTGTAAATTTGCTGATTTGTTATACCAATTTAAAACTTGTACTTCAAAGATCTTTTATCTTGAAATCAGGAATGAAAAACCATACTCAGTTGAAAGTAGTTTAATTGCTTGAAAAATATTATCACTACACGTACTGCAAATTAAACTTTGATGTTCAGTTGCTTCATTCTTTCCTAGCAGTGACTATGAACCTGTTGTTTATGAAGTTTCTGATCAATAGCCACCATGCCTTTAAGCTTTTACAGCAATGTCACTGATATAATGTGCAAAATTATATGGTGAAATATTTTTGATTTTTTTTTTCTCAGCCCTCAACTCTCTTATTTTTTCCTGGAATGCGAAGCATTTGTTCGATCAGACAAGAAACCAGGATTGTCAAAAAGTTACATGAGACTGATTCGAGAAATGTGGCATAAAAGGAGGTGACATATTTTCATACTATGTAGGCTAATAATAAAATCGCGGTGCTAGTCATTTGAAATGTCTCAGTGAGTTCTTTTTGCCCGTTCAAAAATGAATCGTATCATTTTGAGATTTTGCTCTTGTATGTTTGATGCATGTCTTTATTTCTTTAGCACTGAAAACATTTGAACTGATTGATATAAAAATGGTTGCTACAGCAGGAAATCCCACACAGAGACACTAATGCACCAATCTCTCATTGAGTATAAAAAAGGCAAAATGTCAAATTCTGCCATTCAGAATCAGCAATAAAATAAGTCCCGATTTAGTTAGCTCTTGTGTGTAGAAAATGACTGTAGTGCGACAAAAATGATGGAATGATCAAGTATATTGGGATAGCGTGTTTGGCTAAATTGGATAGAAAAGGTATTTTATATATCTTTAGTTCCAGTTTGCTTAGGCTGACCATATTTCCTTGAGAGAAATACAAGAAATTGGGATTCCAAATACAGGAAAATACGAGACATCGCCAATTATTGCCAAAAGTGAACAATGTTGCCAAATATTGCTGAAATTATAGAAAAATCACAATGGCTGGAAACGAAGCATTACTGCAAATTGCAATGGATTCCACGAAATAAAACGTTCACTGAGGCAAATATGGCTATTTGTAGTTGTAATTATCGTAATATAATCTATGAGTTCAAAAATATTTTCAATATTCGACTTCATTGAAGAATAAAAATCCAAGTAGGCGTCATGTAAAAACCGGGACACTTCTGCCAAAAAGTTGGGACGGCTAGAAAAAAAAAGAAAACCGGGACTGTGTACCAGGAAATTTGGGATGTATGGTCACCCTAAGTTTGCTAAACTTGAGTACTTGATGCTCAAGTGATTTGGTAATCCATCAGAGTAATCCACATACACAGTTATTCACTTTTTCAAATTACATGAAATATATTTCAGATCTAGGATAATGGGCAACATGCCAGAGACAAATCACAATTTTCAGACATTGCTGTGCATTGGCTAGTTTGAAAGATTTCACAAAATTTCTCTCATGCAGACAAAAAGTTTTTGTTTCATAATTTTTTATGATGTTTGTAAAGATTCCCCACTTACACTTTGGAGTGATGTTACTTACTCATCCTACTGAAAACTACCTGTAGACTAAGAAAACAACGAATAAGTGTAGATGAAATCTGAAATTTCAAGATAATTTTCAGAGAAAGCTAGATTGAAATTTTTCCAGTGAGAAGAAACGTTTACTTATTTTACACAATTTCTCCATTCATTCACAAATAATGGATCTGGCTATCAAATTATGGGTTTACTGCCAAATTCAACTTTAGTTTCAAGGGAATTTGTGACTAGGTGGCAGCCATTGAAGGTGTCAACAAAATTTGATTGTCTTTATAACAGATCAGTGCCAGATAATGAGTATTGTATATTTGTTTATTTTCAGATGAGTTTTGTCTATGTATTTGAATGAATGTGTAACAGTATTCTCACAGTTTCTTACTGTTTTCCCTTCCAGACCTAGTTATGTTGTTCCATCTGGTATTGCATATGGCATCAAAATGGTTTTTCCAGTTTTTAGAGGGTTCATGCAGCAGGTATTAATGATAAAAATTGCTTTTAGATGTTATATAATTTTTTTTTTGAAGTCCAACTTTATTGTTGGAAAGATTAAAAATCCCCTATCATATTGTTGGAGATGAGAGTAAGTGAAGTAGAGGTTATACAGCGAAGTACAAAATGTTATAGATTGCTTAGGAAGGGAGGGGATGAGGAAAAAAATCTTAGTAGTGGAGGATGAACAAAAATGTTTAGGAAACTATAGTCTACATCGGCACTTCATTAACTCGCTGAGCTTTTTTTAGTATATAATTTGTATGGTGAAGCTGTTGCGAAACAATGGGGTGAGTGGACTGGAGATATCGATTATAAATGAAAGCCACTCTTCACACAAGGAAAACGCATGTCCTTTGACATCACAGTTTCATTTACAAGAGCCATTATTCTAAACATGTTGCCAAGAGGTCAATTATAATTCTCTTCATATGCTTTTTGGCATAACCAGCCATTATAAAACCTTCACTTTTATATCGTAACACTCTTCCTTGCCAAAGCATGATGAAAAGAAAAATAACATTGATGCACTTAATCCTTCTTGCCTACAGCTGGTTTGCTGCTGCTGGACTTTGGCTCATTCTCTTCCTTCTTGTCATCTTTGGCACTATTATTGACAGCTGACTCATCGTTCTTCAACTTCTTACCTTGCTGACTATCACAGCGTTTCTTTGACAACAAAAGTTCATCCTCTTCTTTCTCTCCAATACCATTTCTATGTCTTTTTTCTGTTTTTGGCTTGTATTTTTTCAGACTAGCGTTCACAACGGTGGTACCATACTTGTCGACATCATTATCTTGGTCACCTTCCTTGGCAGCTGCTTCAGCAGGTCTCCTGTGCCTTTTCCAACCAGCGTTATTTTTATCAGTCGTCTTCTTAGCTGATTTAATTGACCAACTGTTTCCTGGTTGCCAGTTTCTCTTCGATGGCAGCATCTCTGACCTTGTCAGCTTCTTCAAGAGCCACTTGTTCTGCTTCTTTCTTTACAGCTGCTTTTCACATTTTTGCATTAGATGATTTCATTGATTCTTTGACGGTGGTGGGATCCTCGATTGGAATGTCAGCATTAGACTGTGCTTCATTGATAGCTTTGCATGACACTGGATTCCTATAAAAACTTGCAGGTCTTTCTCTCTCGTTTCTTCTAACATCAGGAGGTGAGTTTGCAGCAGTTGTTGGCTGTTTTAAATTTCCAACTATTTGCTCTGCATGCTTCAAGTCTGGTAATGCATTCCTTAGAGAGGTTCCAGGAGGTGTCACTTGTACTTCTTGGTCATTTAGATTGATTATTAATTCACTTCTTTTCAATTGACAACCTGTTTAACTCCTCCTGAATGGAAAAACAGCCTCATCAAATGTCACATACCTACTGGCAAAAAATATGTCTTCATCTTTACATTCCACAACTTGTATTCCTTGACCCCTTCAGGATATCCACTGAAAATGCATTCTTGTGAGCGCTTTCCTAACTTTTCCTTCACTTGCATATATATTGATTTAAGCGTATGCTTTGCAACCAAAAACTATAAGATGACTAGTTTCGACAGGTCTTTTGGTCCAAAGTTCTTTGGATATACTTCCCTGTGTAGTATCAGATGGACATTTATTCCGCAAATAACAGGTAGTAGCAACAGCATCTGCCCAGAAGTTGTTTGGGATCTTTGAGTCCAGGAGAAGGCATCTGGCCATGTCGAACATGGTGATTCATTTTCTCAGCTAACCCCATTCTGCTCTGGAGTTCTAGGGACCATGAACTGCCTCAATATTCCATTCTTGATTAAAAAATAATCAAATTCACGACTGATATATTCTCCTCTTTTGTCACTTTGTAGAGTGGCGACTTTAACTCCATGGAAATTCTCAGCAGTCATTTTGAACTCAATGAATTTTTCAAAGAATTGACATTCAGATTTCATAGGCTTAACTACAGCATACCTTGAATAGTCATCAATAAAGGTTACAATATACCTTGACCCTCCTTTAGATGTAGGCATGAAAGGTCCTGTGACATCACTATGAATGAGCTGAAGTGGCCTTGATGCATGTTTGGTCCCTCCTTTAAGGAAAGGAATTTTTCTTATCTTTCCAAGGACACACACATAGAACAAATACTTTCACCTTCCATTGCTTCTGCATAACTATTGACAGTGACATCTTCCTTCATGAGCTTCTTCACTGCATTCAAATGAAAATGTCCCAAGCATTGGTGGATAAGCTCTTCATGCCTTGAGATATGTGCTTTATAAGTCCTCATTTCTTCAACCTTATAAAGTCTTCCACTTCTATATACGGTAAGGATTACTCTGTTTTTTTCTTAGGATCCTTGATGATGGCCTTGCCTCCTTGAAATGAAACAGTCATTCCTATCTCCTTGATTCTTCCTTTTTGAAAGGAGGTTACTGTGAGTTCTGGTACATTCACAGAATGTCGACTAGATAGACTGTTTCTCTACCATAGGATTTAACTGGCTTCAAAATAACATTACCTTTTCCAAATACTTCCGTTTTCTTGGAATTAGCTATTTCTACTTCAGACTTTACAGTTGTCGAGTTGAGAAACATATTTTTGTGAACACGTGCTCCTTTGCACCACTGTCTAGATACCAATCGTGGCTAGGCTTCTTGTTACCAGCGTTGGCAGTGAGTACTCAATTCGTGCTCTGCGAAACCACCTCAGCCTGATGGGGCATTTTCTTCGAAAGGCAGTTTCTGGCTGTGTCTCCCCAAACACCACAGAAAAAGCATCAAATTCTTCTCTCATTGTTTCTGGAGTATCTCCTTGATTGTACGCAAGTTTTTTATATATTGTCAGTTTTAAGAGCTCTATCAACGCGATTCATTTGTGTATAACCACACAGTAACTTTTTCTCTTCCACAATTAGATGCGATTTTACCATTTTTGTGGACAGTTCGTTCTCATCACACTCCAAGTTCAATATTATACCTTCATACTCTTTGGGCAGACCCATTAACATCACAAGAAAGACTTCCCAGTCGGTAAAACCATATCCACAGGACTGCACCTTTCGATGCAAGTTTATCGATTTCCTTGAATATGCACTTAACGCATTCGTCAGGCTTCACCGAAACAACAAAAAACTCTCTGAGAAGCTGAAGCATGTGTAATAATCCAAACTTCATGCGAATGTCCCTCAGGGATGCCCAAGTGCCCCTTGCTCTTGCACAGTTTATGATATCATTAAAAAATCACCTAACACTAAAAACAGAAACGTGAGGGCCCTTTCATTTGTTTTCCTCTCGTCCTCCCTCAGTTCTGGTCCATATCCGGGTTCTCTGGCATCCCAGCAGTCTTTCTGCACCAGTGCAGCGCACGTCATATACTCCACGGGTTGTAATTGTCCCCCACAGAGCTTTGGAATCTTCAATTCCTTCATCTATATTAGGTTTAGTTGCACGCGTGTAAAATTTCCTTGGATCCTTCGTGAAACTAGGATTTCAGTTATCTATGTACTTCCACTTACCGATGGAACGTTATCCAAGAGCCTCCATGCTGATAACGTGTTGCAAAACAACATGGTGGGTGGACTGGATACATCGATTCTAAATGACACGCTTCACATAAGGAAACACAAGTGCTTCGACATCAATTATATTTATAGGAACCATTCTTCTAAACATGTTGCCAAGAAGTCAACTACAATTTTCTTCATGCTTTTGGCATAACCGGCTATTATAAAACCTTCACTTTTATATCGTAACAGAAGCCCCATAGGCCTACTTTTTTAATTTATAAAATTTACTGATTTGTTTTGCTCAAGCGACCATGGAGCCTCTAAGAAGTGCGCATGAAACCACAAAGGCTCCGCAGAGCACCAGTTGAGAACCACTGGTCTACAGTATCATGTTGTGGATCACTATGTTGATTTTTTTTTGATGAAATTTTAGTAGATGAGCATTGTATACCCTATGCTTTTGATAGTTATTATCATTCTCAATGTGATGTCAATATTTTTTAGTAGTGTCTTTTTTCTTTTCTTTTTCAAGGATGCTCAGGAGTTTTTGCGATGCTTCATGGACCAGCTTCATGAAGAGTTGAAAGAGACAGTTGTTGAAATTCCCGGGGTATCCTCTCCGTTATCAGAGAGCCACAATGAATATGACACTTGCCATGGAGAAGCAGCTATTGGAATATCTGAAGATTCTAGTCAGTCTGATGCAGAATTTGAGACTTGTGATTCTGGGTTAAGCAGTGAAAAAAGCTCATGTATAGGCGATTCTAATGATATTCCAGAATCGTTTTGTTTTCAAGACGAAGCCATGAAAAATAGCTTTCATGCTGGAAATCACTGTGCTGAACATCAGTCATTCCAGAGTAACAATCGACCAAAAACTTCCGAAATGGACAAAGAGATGAAAGAGTGCAGTAACTTTGCTCAAAGGCAGGCTCTGGTAGCTGCTGAAGGTGGACCTCCAATATATAGTGGTGGTTCTGATTCTGGCTTACCTTATAATCATTCATCAGTTTTCACCGATGGTTCATCAGATAGAAAGTCACCATCTGGGACATTATGTAGCTTTGAAAATTACTCGTCTGACTGTGCAAAGTGCAACCACAATAGTTTTACCGGAAGACAATGCATTTCACAAATGCAAAGGCAGAATATATCGCCTCATAGCATTGTTGGTTCATACTCATCTACAAGGCGAAAGAAACCGCTCCAATACCGTAGCATAATATCAGATACATTTGATGGGAAAATTCTCAGCTCGGTGCAATGCCTTACCTGTGATACAGTAAGTATAGTGTATAATTACTATTTTATAATCTTTGTATGAATGTTAATAAAAATGAAAATTAAAAAAAAAAAATTATTTTCTCATAGCATAACATAGATCTGGGGTATTTGATAAATTGTTTTTAATGTGATACACAACCACGATACAGCATATTTTGATCATACAGTAGAACTTCAGTTAACGAGCTTAATTTGTTCCGCCAACGTGCTCGTCAATAGCTCGTTATGCGAGTTAAACTTCCCTATAGGAAATAATGGAAACATGGATAATTCATTCTGCAATTAATCATTCACATAAGAATGGCTAACAAAAACGGCATTCAATCAATAATTATACATAATGCAATAAAATATATATTATGCAAACAACACCATCAATAAACATACGATAGGATAAATGTTTACAAATTAACTTGTTCTAAACGATGAGAGAGAGGGAAGGACTATCGTATAGGATGAGTTTAAGGGGGTGTTTTCATTATGAGCAAAAATTTGTGCTTTTTTAAATTTATTTTCACGTTATCACAACAGAGCTGATGGTTTTTGCTTTCACCCACACTTTTGAGTCCTTCCACGTAAATCAGAGTTTGTGTTTTGTATTAGAATAACAATTACTTTGTGCTAACGTAATTTCCATGAAGTGTGATAACTTTAATATTAATATCATAAACAAAATAAAAGGCTCACTGTTTTGTGCACTTATTCTTTTTGTATGACTTTTAAAAAGAACCTTATCCAATGAGTCTTACTTTTGCCTCTGTTTTAGGATTTCTGGGAAATGGTAAATTGCAGTGTTTGTTGGAGAGCTTGCACATTGCTACAGAGTTTTATTTGGGTGGTTCTTCTCTGCAGAGTTTTGCAAAGATTCAAACACACTACACATCTCTATAATTTCATTTTATGTGAGGGACTCCTCCTTACTTCTCTCTTCCTCAGGCGAGATACTGTCCATAAACTCTTGCTGGTGCATGAAAAAGAGATCCATAAATTCATCTACTGTCAACTTCTAGACATTTTTCACAAGTAGTTCTTGAATGCCATCCTCATGCACCTCCAGTCCATGGTCTTCCCCGCATTGCTGCTATGTTACATCTAGTCTCATATCGTAAATATTCATACTGCACGTGTGTTAATTTTCCAGTTGAGGCACACTTACCGGAGGCCGTAGGGGAGAATATTATACCTCGAATTCCATAACATGTGTGGGCGAAAGCAAAAACCATCAGCTCCGTTGTGATGTGAAAATAAATAAACTCAAAATTTTTGCTCAAATGCAAACAATCACTCGTTAACCAAGTCAAAATTTGTTCACAATTTTTGCTCATTATGCAAATTGCTTGTTAACCAAAGTTCCGCTGTATTTTAATAGCCCAAAATATTTCATAATACAAGTTTTTATGTGAATGTTAATGATTGTTGAGGTTTGTAATATTCGATGGAAAATATTAATTGGGAAATAATGATAAAATAATGTGTTGTAGCTAGGTATCAAACATATTTCACTTTTTCGTAAGTTTTAAAGTCTTTATGTGGTACAATAAAAGTGGCACAATTAAACATATTCATGCAAGATATACAGAAAGCTGGATGTTGTCAAGATGTTTATTTTTTGAGATGTTGATTTTTTAAGGAAGGAAAAAAACTCATCTCTGCCTCTACCGGGAGTTGAACCTGGGTCCCTCGTGTGCCATATGAGTGCTCTCACCGCTAAGCTACAGAGGAGATAGAGATTTTCCTTCATTGGAGCGTATATATGCCAAACGGGACCATGCAATGGACAGTCTGACACGATCAACTAATAGCTCATAGACTCTAGTAGCTTAGTGGTGAGAGCACTTGTCTGGCAAACAAGGGACCCGGGTTCGACTCCCGGTAGAGGCCAGAGATGAGTTTTTTCCTTTCCTTAAAAAATCAACATAGTAAAAAATATCTTCACAACATCCAGCTTTCTGTATATATTGCATTACAAGTAAAGAGCGACATCATGTCATATAAGCATATTCATTTTTGTTACACCAAAATGATACTACCAAATAATTTAATGTTCTAATTCAGAGTTTGCTTATTCAAATTCTAATATTTTTCATTAAAAAAAAAATTATTATACCAAAAAAAAAAAAATACTGTTCAATTTTATCTATATACTAGTATATGATTGGTTTCATTTTTTAAATTTTTATTAAGGAAATAAACTGGGGTGCCACACTTACCCTTTATAAAAATATGCAATGGAGTAAGTGTGACACCTGTGAAAATTCAAAAGTTTTCAAGTATATCAATTTTTATCGATATGTATAAATTTTCACATGAAACTAATTTTCAATCCACTACTTATGTTAACTCCATTTAACGTGCATATACAAGAGCGTCTATGAGATTCCATGTTTGGCAAACACACATATCCAAGTAATGCAACAAACTTGATTACGCATAAGTTATAAAACAGTAAGATAATTGCAACATTATTTCTTTCCTGGTTCAAGATTTTGTATCTGAAGGTAGTTACAGCTCATCCGAATCTTCTTGCCTATGATGTAAATGTTTTATATATGGGAATTCAATTAGTTGAAACTGCTATCATTTCCATTGTAATGATTCTGAAGCAATATTTCCATATTTCTCACATGTTTCGACTGTTAGATATTGCAGTTTTTTGTTAAAGTTCATTGATATAATAATTTGTCTGATTATTCTACTGTATTGCAAGTAGTAACTTGTAAAATTGAATGTCATGTATGAGCAGATTTGAACACTCAAAAAAATGCTTATTTGTTGTCATGTTTTACAGAAAGGCTTGATGATTGAAAACAATTTAGGCACCAGCCAGATCTTTTAGGAGCCAAAGAAATTTTCTTGAGGAAAATGGCACAAAATAATTTTTTTTTCCAGGGCTTATTGACTTTTTTTTTATGTTGGTACACACGTTGATGTAAAGTCTGAGAATTTTTTGTTGCCCTCAGAAACCAATTTAGTAACCACATGTAGAAAGTTTCATTATAAGCACCAGCATCTATTTTTGGCAGCATCATCATGCTGCCTGGGATTTGTCAGTTGTCATTGTTTTATAGGGATAAAAAAAAAGTGTATCCAGCAAATCGGTTGTTTGGTTTAAACCATGCTGGTTTTAATCAAGTGGGGTTTTTTAAAAAAACCCACATAAAAATGGGCTAAATATAATTTTTTCCCCTGAAAAATATCGTATTGGTTCATTATTAGCCAAAATGTTTAATTCTTACCTCATTTTCTATTCTTGAGGTACATTCTGATGGTATATCCTTAAATGGTGTAAGATGATACAAGTGGTTTTTTTCAAAAAATCTCATAAAAGTGATCTGAATATAAATTTTCTTTCATATTAAGTATCTCAGTTGAAAATTATATACAGTATCAAAATTTCTCATTCTTACTGAATTTTCTAACTTTGCGCTATATTCCGATGCTCTATCTTGAACAAATTCATGAATGAGAATTGCATCATACATGTGGTGGTGGTGGTATTATTTTACAGGCTTTTTTCCCCCCTTCACAAAGAAGCAGCAATAGTAGTGACTTCACTGTCATGCTAAAGGCAGGTGAAAAGGATAACCAGTGTACTAGTGGTTACATTACCTCACAGACATTTTAATGTTCTTTCCATAGGAAGCAGCACATCTCGTACTGTGTATCACCAACAGGCTTAATATTGCATTATAATTTTTTACTTATTTTCGACACTACCCCTACCTTACTAAGTTAATCAAGGTTCTACTGTACAGTAGTAAAAGCCAAAAATTGGGCTGTTCGTGAAGTGGCTGGTGATCCCTGTCCAAAACATTTTCAGTTAGAAATTCCTTGGAATATGGACTGGGTCACCGTTGGTTCGGATGTACAGTAGTAAGTGATTTATGAAAAATAATCAGTTATATGCTGGGTGATTATAATTAAACTTCTGATTCTACAACACAAATAAGAACTGCTGGTCAGAATGGCTTGAAAATTTGCATGGATCCATTGCATGAAGCAATGGAATTTTCTTTCGCAAAAGAAAAAAAAACCTTCAAAATATACAAGTAGATCATGCTGTACTTGGCCAGCGGTATAATCTATTTTGCGCAACCATATCATTTTGGCACTTCAACAGCATCAGTGTGTGAATAGCAGGCCTGGACAAATCGCATATGCCAGAGTGACTAGAAAATCAGTTTTGGCACCTAAAATTTTATATGCATCATTGCTGAAATGATGCAAGTATGAGACAATTAGTTTTTTTGATTTCGTAATAATGTGTCTTCCAACATGAGAATTGGTCATAAAGTCGTCCCAGGGGGACACATTCCTCAGTATTGTTTTTCTTGGGGTAAACGTGCTTCGCTCTTAACAAATTTGGCTGGCACCTAAATTTTTTTTTTAATTTAGTGGTTAGCACACCTTTCATCAAGATGCACATTGCAACACCAATGAAGCAGCTGCTAAAGAACCATTTTGACAACAACAATATAATACAATACCTGGCTGCCATGTTCACCTGAATACAATGTGAATACGCTACTACACATATAACCCTTGCAACTTTTGGCTTCAAGGTTACCCCAAAATGTCATGTGCAGTGGTCAGATTACAAACTTTGGTGAATTGAAAGCACATCCACACATCATTACCATAACATACTTTGATTCGTAGTTGAATAAGCATTTTACACCTCTCAGCCAGATTACGGTGGATAACATGTTTAACATTTCTTGTGTTAAAGTTGTTTGTTTAAAGGACTTGATATTTTTTGTTTTAATATACTTTGTTTTAATAGCCATCTTGGAAGGAGCAGATGATAAAAATAAATAAAAGTGATGACGATAATTTAAAAAATTAGTTCCTACTTACTGACTCATATATTCCTTCATTCCATCTAAGCACATACTCGCTGTTTTACTGAAAGCAATGAAAACATTTGCTAGAATTCAAAACACCTTGAAATTTGTAGCTAATGTGGATATCTCTATAAAACACCTTAATTCAGACTGTTTTTTTTATTCTCATGTTTATCTTTTAATTGTATTGTTTTTAAAAAGTGCTTCTGGTTGTACATTTTGGAAAAAATAACTTTGCATTTATATACTTTTTTTATGATCTCGGACAGTAACTAACATTCATAGCTCAAAATTATGTTGCACATTCTGTGTGTAGGGGAAACAACAGTTTGCATTACAAAGAAGTTGGATACATAGGCCTATTATAGGTTTGGTGATTGTGATTCTACCCAATAGCATTCACTTGTCTTCTGTATTTTAGGGCATGCAGAGTCATAAACAATGTTTACAATGTAGATGGCTTTTTTCTCAGCCAGAGATATCAAGGAAACAGTAATTTTCCGGATATTATGCTGAGGTGAGCTCGGAAAGAAAAGTCATCACGTCTCCGCCGATGACTTTTCTTTCCGAGCTCACCTCAGCATAATATCCGGAAAATTACTGTTTCCTTGAAGGTTTACAATACTCAGCAAAGATCAGGAAGCAAAGTTTCATTTTTCAAAAATGATTACGCTGGTATTGAACAGTAAAATGTAAACAGAACCTCTTTAAAAAAGGGATGATAACACAGTAAAACCATCTGGCTCATTTTGACTTATTTACATTGGATCTTGTAATTTACACATTTTGCACTGTGATTTTAAAAGTGGTCTGTAAGAGAGCATCATTCTTAAAAAATGTAGGTCTTCATAATTTTCTGTATATTGTCGAAGAGAGTTGACAGACTGGACTGTGGAAGATCCAAAAAAGGAATGTAATATACATTGTGAGGAGAGAGAGAATTCTTTGTTCTTTGGTTGCCAGTTTGCGATTTTGGCCAAAAATTGTTTTTGTTGCCGTCATTTCGGTCATTTTGCTTTAACTTGAGTCAATCTTATAGGATATTGAAATAGTGCTATGAAAAAAAATGTACTTAAATTTTTTTTTTAAATAAAATTTTTTTAATGAATTTTTTCCTTTAAATTATGCTATATGTTGTCTACGGAGGGGGGGGGGGGTTACCCTTCCCATCCTTACTTTTTAGTCCTGCTTTTTCCAATTTTTTGAATAATGGGAGCCCTGTATTTCTGTGAACGTCTTTTCCATGTAATAACTGATTGTTCCAGCTCGTAAAAGTTTGGTAAAACAAGTGCTAACTATATTTTAATTTAAACTGTGTGTTCATGTAGCACTGATAAAAAATAACTTTCTTTTATCATCTGTTTTTTTTAAATCATTGAAATTAAAATTTATCCATCAAAGGTTTCTATGACAAAGGAAACATTCCAGGATTTGTCTCTTCCTATTCCTACGAGAGACCATTTGCATATGCTGCATGCTTCACAAGGAAATCAACAGAAGGGAATTGGCAGTGCCACCTGTACAGATGTTTATAGTAATCAGGGTTGGTTTAGTTGGCTCTTCAACTGGATGTTCAGGTTTGGCCATTTATAAGTATTGATTTTTTTTTAATCTCGTTTTTAGGTGGATTTTTCATGTAAAAAAATTTTGTTCATTTATATATTAATTTACATGTGATGGTTAAAAAAAATAGTAGATTGACTGTCAATACTATTAGTAATGTCTAATTCATCAAGCACATTTAAAAAGCACATACAAGTGCCTTTTTAATTTTTGCTTATTTTTGCCATGTAATCTTAAAAAAAATTATTTAAAAAAAATTCAGAGAGCTGGTTAAAAAAATTTAGTAACTAGTTTTACTTTAACTAATTATTACCACCAAACACAACATCTCTCATTATGTCTGTGTTATTGCGACTTTAAAACATTGTTTTCTCCACAGAACATTCTTAAGGCTAGTGAGTGCAAAGTTTAAATTTTAGTGCAAGAATTTTCAAGGAACTATTCTATAATGTAAAAGTTGTTGCTGACAAAATTAGAAAGGCAAGGGGAGAAGTTAAAAAGTTCTATACGAAGGGACTCTGGAAGAAAATTTGGCCTGGAGTTTCTGATTCCAGTAATTTTGAACATGGCAGTGAGCTTGCCAACTCAATCTATTACAGCAAAATTTCTTGGATTTGAGGGTGTTGATCAACTGCTAGACTTTCTAACAAAGATCTTCAAAAATTGGAAAATAACGTTATTGGTGAAAATCACAAGCCTTTTACTGCCAAACCCATCAAGATTTATTGGATAGAATAATTATGATGTGATATAGTTATTATGTTAGCTGTAATATATCTATATAATGGAAGGGAATTTAACATATGATCCACATTGACTATGGATACCATACACATTATGTCATGCCCTCTGATTATACTTATAGTAATTAAGTTGAAGAAAAGAGATGAGAAGTTCTGGGAGAGAGAAAGACCTCAAAAGAATGAAGTTGTTTCTGCTTTTTTTCACAAACTACAGTTGCCGCTTGATATAACGACCCCCCCAGTCTCATCAAAAACTGTTACATTGGAAGGGTCATTGAATTGAAAGAAAAACATACACGATAGTCATTATATGAAAACATTTGGGACTTATCCTACCGGTCATTGCAATGGAATGGTCGCTATAATGTGGGGTCGTTATAACGAGCATTGTGACTGTATTATATTTTCTTGCATATAATCGGGAAATTATATGGCATCAGAATGTGTATTATACATTGCCGTGCATTATATGCAGTTTTTTCATCCTTTAGTTGTTGGTATGGAATAAATATTGAAAAATTTAATTACTAAAATATAATGTTTCAGAGATTTGAGTAGAGAGAGAGAAAAATTGATATTTTTTTTCTATAAAAACATGAAAAATAACCCCTCTCATTTCTTAAGTTTTCATCATTAGTGAATGAAACTTGCATATGCAGATTTTATGCTGTTGCAGTTTTATAAATTTTTTCCCTTCAAAATAGAACAATTTGTATCTGCAGATTGTACATAGGAAATCTTGCATGATAGGAGAAACTTAAGTTTGAGTTTTTTTTGTTATTGGTTGAAGTTTCTGCAATACTTTTGAGATCAAATGAAAGATTTAGTTTAAAATCCCTTTTGTTGATTGTTCTTTTTTTGCATATTGAAATTTTAGTTTGTTATTGATGTTTTATGTTTTTAAATGTTCTGTTATTTCTTTAAATTTTGATGATCGAGTAGCTGGTTTTTGGGTCCAGCAGTGAGTCTCCAAGACTGTCTTGCAGCTTTTTTTTCTGCTGATGAATTGAAAGGTGATAACATGTACAGTTGTGAGAAATGCAAGAAGCTGCGCAATGGAATAAAATTTTCCAAAGTTCTTGAATTGCCAGAGGTCAGATTTGTGAATTATTATTAATTTCATCACTCAGTAACTAATGTATTTAACTAATGTAACTAATGTATAACCATAGTTGTTTAACTGGAACGTTGATCAAGTGCTCGCGAGCACAAAATTTGACACAAGCGTCAACCACTCTGGGTCCTTCATGGAGCACTGTGTTGCTCGCGAGCAACGAGTTGAAGGTGAATATCTTAGTTATATGAATATGATAAAATCGCGGATTGTGCCGCTGTGGGGGTCGAGTGGTTATAGTGCCGGACTCGTGATGCGAGGATCCAGGTTCGAACCCCACAGTGGTGGTCGGCTGAAGTTGGTTTTCTGTGGTTCCCAACTTCAAGGCGCAAATGCAAGCCGATCTCCCCGTTAAAAAGTCTCGCCACAGAGAGCAACAGTCCTACAACGGTAAATCATTCAACCATAACACTTCACTCATAGTTAGAAAAACTGGGGGCGGATGACAGCACTACACATAACAAGCATTACACAGAAACAAAACGTTACGTCAGGTTGCACTACACGTACACGCACATTCCCGCGTGTACCGATTCGTTAGGGGTTCGTTTGGGGGTTCCGCGGGGGGGGGGGGGTGCATGTGTGGTGTAGCAGTAGTAGGTAGGGCCTCCAAAAAATGGCTTGGGGATCCATGATGTTCTTAAGTCAGCCACCTTGTTGGGCAATTTGCCTGTTGTGGCGTTGTATTTGTATTTGTTGTATTTGTATTAATCAGCGACAGCTCCGGCAAAAAATTCTAAAGTGTTTCAAACTGATTTTGCATGGCTCACAAATACAAACACAACGCCACAACAGGCAAATTTCCCAAATTGCTTGTCTTACTTTTATCTTTATTTCTAGTGTTTGTCCTACTTTTCTACCCAATTCTGTCAAAAAATTTGTGAATAGATTTTTATTGAGGAGGGAATCATCGTTATATTGCCAAATAATACAAAAGTAGTAGATTGTAGTTAATGATTCTACTAAAACAAATTATATCATTTTTCAGGTTATTTGGGGATTGTATGTGAACCTTTTGGTTTATTAATTTTTCTTTTGCTTAGTTTGAGGGTTCAACAAGTAGAGTAGTCATTAGAAACATGTCTCCTGGAGGGAAAAAATAACTTTGTATTTACTACTTCATGGTAAGGAAAGTAACTAACATTCATCACATTTGTGGTGCACATTTTGTGTATAGGCAAAACAACAGTTTGCAAACAAAGCAGTTGGATTCATAGACTTATTCTAGGTTTTGTGATTCTGATGCTACCCAATAACACTCAATTATCTTCGGCATTTTTAGGGCATGCAGGGACATAAACAATATTTACAAAGCTCTGTAAATAGCTAGTAATGAAAGTGCTTCATTTGTCAAAAATGATTACACTGGCATTGAACAGTAAAATGTAAATCCCTTTAAATAAAGAATGGATAACTCAGTAAAACCATCCTGTTCACCTTGACTTATTTACTTTCGCCCTTGTAATTTACACATTGTGCACTGTGCTTTTGAAAGTGGTCTCGAAAGAGCATCATTCTTGAAAAACTTGCAGGTCTTCATAATTTGCTGTGCATTGTCGAAGAGAGTTGACACACTGGACTGTAAAAGACTTCAAAAAAGAATGTAATATATTTTGTGTGAGGAGAGACAGAAAAGAATTATGTGTGGTTGCTAGTACACTGTTCTGGCCAAAAATTGTTTTTGTTATGAAGTTCTTTCTGTCATTTTGCTTTGGCTCTGGTCAATCTTATAGGATACTGAAATAACTCTATAAAAAGATAATTTTTTTAGTGATTTTTTTTTTTTTTTTAAATTATGCTATGATTATGTTGTCTAAGGATCTCTCAGTCTAACTTTTTCTAATTTTTGAGTGGGAGCATTGATTCTAAGATACTGATAATAAATTATTTTTCACAGTCAAACTATTCTTACATGTCTCTACCATGTGAAAAAAAATATTTTTAATGTAATGGAAACATGAGTTATGATTTGGATCACAAATATCAGCAATGCTGTGGTGTTTCGTCAGAACATGATAACTCCAAAAAATTACTTTTTGAGCTAAAAGTACCACACTATATAAAAAAATTCCTCTTTCGTTTGGTATATTTATGATATATCTAACACTACACAGCCTTCTCTATAGCAGTGATCTGAACCTGCTATCTTAGATTTGGTCAGAACGTGACATGTGCACTTGTCATGTACTGACCAAATCATTTTCTATATAGTATTATTCGAGTGAAGACAATAATAGGGAGTTATGTTTGAACCATATAAAATATAAGTTCAAAACCTTTGTTTGATACATTGATGCAGTGCTACAAAAATTCAAATGAAAATAATTCTTGGCAACATTGACACACACACTCACTTGCATTAAAGTTAATGCCAATGATTTTTTTTTCAATAATTTTATGAAGTTAATGCCAATGTCGCCAGAATTAGTGTTGCTGAAGTCTGTCTTTTCCTTGTGTGCTCTGCACGAGCGTACTCATGTTTAAATAAACTGTTTTGTATTATTTTTAAACCGTGCGTTTTCATTTAATAGCGGCAGGTTCGTTGATCATAACAGTGGTTTTTAGTGGTAAATGTTGTAGTCAGTTTTAACATTAACAATGAGTTTCCTTTCTTGTGGTAAAAGAATGGTAGTAACTACATTGAAAAAAAAACCACAAAGCAACAATCGGTAAGTTTCTGTTTTCTTTCATTACTAATATTAAAAATAACAAAACAGAATCACATTCCGTTTTCATATTAAAGATTACACATTTCTAAGTGGATAAATAGCTTAATATTCTGTTCGCAGTTAATCAGAAATAATATTAAAAACCAAATTAATTACTACTAATAGTAATAATAATAATAATTATTATTATTATGTAATAATTTTAGACCAGTACTTTATTATTCTAATAGGCCTATAACATTAGAAACAGGAGAATGCTCTATTATTTATGTACTTTTTATTTTCTAGGAGTCCAGACAAAAACAGTTCCTGCAAAATGAAAAACATAGAGAAGTAAATAGAGCTGTTCGCTCTTGTGCAAACACAAGTAATGCAAAAATACTTCCGTCATTGTTCTTGGATTCAGATGGTGAAGTAAGTGACGATAATTACATAACGTTTCAAACGTTACATAACGTTTCAACCAAGCGCTGATGATACCTCTGAAGACTATTTTGAAATAATTAAAAAGTGCAAGAAGAAGACGTAAAAAGCCAGTAATGTATTGTCACAAGCTTACGATACTGAGAGAATAGGGTCTGTTCTATCACATCTCAAGAGACCATGATAGAAATAGAGGGTGGCAGAATGCTTGACTTAGCTGCCTTTAAGAAACGAAAAAAAGGGTTTGGACCAATGCAAAGAAAGTTGAGACGAGCACAGAAGATTGGTTACAGGAGAAGAATTTACTACATCTGCTGGCAAGGTCCATCCAGCAAGGCCTATGAGAATTAGAAGGGTGCAAAAACAAATGGAAGGATAAAATTAATTTGAACATAAGAGAAGAAATTTATACAGAATACAGGAAACTCCTTTCTCGATATGAGCGAAGAAGCTATATTGGAGGCCTTCTAGAAATAAAGATGAAATCAAGAACAAAGACAAGTAACACATCCAAAAGGGAAATCACAGTTCAATATAATGTAGAAGAAAATGGGTCCAGAATTGGAGTATGTGTATAAGAAATGTTTTCTTGCCATATTTGGAGAAACACAACGTTTTCTAAATGAATTAGTGAAACAGAAGAAGGCATCTTTCAGTGGAATCATACTTAAAGATCAGTGTGGGAACCATCCCCCTGCTATTAAACGTTCTGAAGCAGATATCACTTACGTGCGTCAGCATATCTTAGAGTTTCCCGGCTTATGAGAGCCACTATTGTCGAAGACACTCATCTGAACTCTACCTTGGCAATGATCTCAATCTGGAGAAAATGTATGATTTGTACAAGAACAAATTGGAAACTGAAGGCAAATCACCTCTAGTTAGTAAATCAGTTTATAAAAAGGTATTTTTAGAATGTAACCTTAAATTTAAGAAACCTGTTATGCTGTTGGAGGCGCGACGTCGTTCGGTAGGCAAAAATTGCGATTCGTTCTGTTTGAACCACAATTCCGGGCGATTTCGCCAGAACGGAGGCATTTTTACTGCGACTGGGTTGATTTCCATCGATTCGGGTTGAGTCGTTGACATCGTGGCGTTTGCGACACACAAATCAAGAGAAGTTCAAAAAGAGCCTACCGTATGCTTGACAACATCTTCAGAAGGTGATGACAGCATCTGTTTTCATCGGAAACCGTAAAACGCCGGTAGCCGAAAACACAAGTTCACGGTCGTAGCACAAACAACGTGGTCGGGAAAGGGAAACAGCAACTTGCATCTCACATGTTCAAAAAAAAAAACAGGTCACCACTGTTACGCTGTTGGAAGCGCGACGTCGTTCGGTAGGCTAGCTCACAAGTAGAATATAGCGATTGTTAATTATTTACATGTTTTATTTACAATTTATACAACCATTATAACTTTAATAGCAGGAGCGTGTGGCAGACGTACGGAGAAGCCGAATGGAAAAAAAACAATAATGATAGTCGGCTTTGACTACATAAAAATACACATGTTGCCACACTGACATAAATAATAATAACAATAAAAAAGAATGATAATAAACAGTTGAAAAAGGGTCACTACATGACCCCCTCCCAGTCGTGAGGATCATAGGCTCTCGACGAATTATAAGTTGAAACACACTTTCTTTCCGGAACGCAGTTCCATTTCTTTTTGGCCTGAGGGTACAGTCTTCCATGGGATCGAAATTATGTCCTTTGGCTTCATTAAGAAGGCAGGTTTCAGTCTGTCAACACTTATAGTAGTGACGCGGTCCAGGAACTGCAATGTGAAATGTCTATCACCTCTGCTGATGACTGCGTAAGGGCCATCATAAGGCGGCCGCGAAGTGGGTTTAACTGCGTCACATCGCACAAAAACGTGAGAACAGTCATCTAGAGCTGGATGCCAGAAGATTTTGTGCGAGCCATGTATGGTTGTAGTAACTGGACGAATTTGCGACACAGTGTTGCGGAGTGTTTCCACAAATTCATCGGGCGGAACATCGTTGGAGAGCTGGAAAAACTCCCCAGGTAAGCGAAGTGGCGTCCCATAGACGAGTTCTGCTGATGAAGCTCCGATGTCCTCCTTTACACATGAGCGGATACCTAGAAGAACGCTAGGAAGCATGTTGGTCCAGTGGTCAGTTTCGAGGCAGCGTAACACTGTCTTCAGGTCACGATGAAAACGTTCAACACAACCATTTGCGGCCGGATGATATGGTGTAGTACGAATTCTTTTAATACCAATAATTGTAGCAAGGGCTCGAAACAAGGAACTTTCAAACTGTCGACCTTGATCACTAGTGATGGTTTCAGGGGTACCAAAACGGCTGATCCAACCTGAAAAGAAACATCTTGCAACAGTTTCTGCTGTCATGTCCTCCATGGGAATAACTTCCGGCCATCGAGTGAAACGATCCACTACTGTTAGGCAGTACTGGAATCCACGGGATGGTGGGAGTGGTCCCACAATGTCTATGTGCACATGTCCAAAAACGTTTATCACACAACGGAAATTTTCCAAGTGACGCTTTGGTGTGTTTGATGATTTTAGATTTTTGGCATACAAGACAAGTCTTGCACCATTCTGCACAGTCTTTTTTCATATCTTTCCAAACAAAACGACTGCAGAGCAAGTTTTCAGTTGCTCGTTTGCCAGGATGATTCAAGTTGTGAACAGTGCTGAATGCTTTAAGTCTGAATGGTTCAGGAATGTAAGATCTAACCTTTCCAGTTAAAACGTCGCATAAAATTTCAATTTCGCTGTTGATCAGCATGGGTTTGAACTCTAAGCTAGTAGAAGTGCGAAGTTGTTCCAACTCTTCATCTTCCCTTTGAGCTTTGGCAATTTCCTTATAATCGAGAGGAGAAGGAAATTTGATCGAACTGATACGGGAAAAAGCGTCAGCAACAACATTTTCAACACCAGATATATGACGAATATCAGTGGAGTATTGCGATATAAAGTCCAGATACCTTATCTGCCTGGCTGAGTTGTTCTTACTGATGTGATTGAAGGCATAGGACAATGGTTTATGGTCACTAAAAATTATAAAGTGCCATCCTTCTAATAGGTATAAAAAACGCTTTATAGCAGCGTATATGGCTAATAGTTCTCTGTCGAAAGCACTGTAGTTCTGCTCAGATTTTGACAATTTACGAGAGAAAAATGCGATGGGTTGCCAGTCATTTCCAACTCGTTGTTGTAGGGCACCTCCAATCGCCAAGTCGGATCCATCGACCATCAGTGCCAACGCAGAATTTTGTTGTGGATATGACAAAAGGGTTATATTAGCCAAATCAGTCTTGCAATTTTCAAAGGTGTTTTTGGATTCTTCAGTCCATTGGATGAGACGTTTATCGTGCCTTTTGCTATCTTTAAGATACGCGTTGAGCAAAATTTGCTTTTTCGCGCCGTTTGGGATGAAGCGTCTGTAAAAATTAAGCATCCCGAGAAATCGGCACAGCTCTTGAATGGTCTGCGGTTGTGGATAGTTCAGAATAGCTTCAACGTTCTTTTCCAATGGTTTGATACCATGCTCACTCACAGTATGTTCTAAAAATGCTATTTCAGATTTTCCGAAAATGCACTTATCAATATTCAAGACAATTCCGAATTCGGAGAATTTCTCGAAAATGCATCTTAAGTGAACGAGATGTTCCTCTGGAGACGTCGAAGCGATAAGTACATCATCCAAGTAAGGAAAACAAAAGTCAAATTCTTGAAGTACAGAGTCCATGAATCTTTGCAGTGTTTGACCGGCATTGCACAAACCGAAAGGCATGTAAAGAAACTCGTATAGTCCGAATGGTGTTATGACTGCCGTCTTCTCAATGTGTGCTGGTTGTACCAGAATCTGGTAGTATGCTTTAACCAAATCAAGGGTACTGAATATTGTTTTTCCAGCGAGAAAATTAGCAAAGTCATGCACGTGTGGAATTGGGTAGCGGTCGGGTTTCGTTCTGGCATTTAACATGCGATAATCCCCGCAACAACACCATCCTCCATCTGCTTTCGCAACCATGTGCAAAGGGCTGGCCTAATTGCTTTTGGAGGGCAGACACCAACCTTGACTTTCCATGTAAGCGAATTCACGTTTAGCGATAGTAAGCTTGTCCTGCGCCAAACGTCTGGCCTTGGCAAACACAGGTGGCCCTGTCGTCTCGATAAAATGAGTAACGTAATGTTTAACGGACTTGGTCGAGAAATTTATCTTAGTCAATTCGGGAAATTTGGATAACAGCTTATGATAATCAGTAGTATCATGCATAGTAAATGTCACACCTGTGGAGGGTACTTCTGCCCTGGATCCGGATATGGACAATTTTGAATCTTGTGAAACTAATCGACATTTGTTCATGTCAACCAAAAAGCTGTATCGACTAAGAAAATCAGCGCCTAGGATTGGCTTATTGATTGAGGCCACAACAAATTTCCAAACAAAATTCTTATGCAGACCAAAGTCCAAGTTCAGTATCTTAGTACCAAATGTAGGAATCTGAGTGCCATTAGCAGCAGTTAACTGAAAGGAATTGGTTTTGTTTGACAATTCAGATTTTTCAGCGGGTAACACAGATACCGATGCTCCAGTATCAACAAGGAAGTACAATCCGTTTTTATGATCATACACAAATAGGCGACATGCAATATTAGCATTTTCGCTGTGCGCCCCCAACGAATGCTCTACTCGTTTTTTGAGTGCTTGTAAGAGCAGGGCGCTGTGCCTTTGTGCGCTTTTTCTCTGAATTTCCTGTGGTACCAGTAAATTTGAGATGTCTGTCCCGCTGAGAGAGATTGGCGAGACCTAGATCGCGAACGATAACGAAAACGCTGACCATGAGGTTTAGTTTCTAATCTAGACAGGTGAGTGCAGATCTCATCTAATCTGGTATCGATTGGACACGGCTGGACTGAACTGGCTTCAGTGGGCTTGGTAACGCCCAATATGCCGTCTGCTATCTCCGCAAGCTTCGGGAAGTCGTCAGTGCTTATGGCTAATATCTGCTGAACAGCTACTGGCAATTGTTGTAACCGAAGGTTTTCAAAACTTTATCATCAAAATGCTTGCCAGCTAAATCGCGCATCTCCAATAGCAAACGTGACGGGCGCTTGTCACCCAAAACTAGGCCTTGCAAAAGAGCCTTTAACTTAGAAGATTCGGAATCGGCATACTGGGATATCAACCGCTCTTTCAGGGCATCATAGCTATTTTGAGCCGGTGGATTCATTAAGATATCCAAAATGACCGAGAGTTCCTGCTAAACTAGTAAATTACTAGTAAAAAAAACTAGTAAAAACCTAAACTAGTAATTACATTGTTGAATTTCGTCGAGTCAGCGCTAATTTTGGAGAGCAAAAATTGCGATTCTTTCTGTTTGAACCACAATTCCGGGCGATTTCGCCAGAACGGAGGCATTTTTACTGCGACTGGGTTGATTTCCATCGATTCGGGTTGAGTCGTTGACATCGTGGCGTTTGCGACACACAAATCAAGAGAAGTTCAAAAAGAGCCTACCGTATGCTTGACAACATCTTCAGAAGGTGATGACAGCATCTGTTTTCATCGGAAACCGTAAAACGCCGGTAGCCGAAAACACAAGTTCACGGTCGTAGCACAAACAACGTGGTCGGGAAAGGGAAACAGCAACTTGCATCTCACATGTTCAAAAAAAAAAACAGGTCACCACTGTTACGCTGTTGGAAGCGCGACGTCGTTCGGTAGGCTAGCTCACAAGTAGAATATAGCGATTGTTAATTATTTACATGTTTTATTTACAATTTATACAACCATTATAACTTTAATAGCAGGAGCGTGTGGCAGACGTACGGAGAAGCCGAATGGAAAAAAAAACGATAGTGATAGTCAGCTTTGACTACATAAAAATACACATGTTGCCACACTGACATAAATAATAATAACAATAAAAAAGAATGATGGTCGAGTGGTTATAGTGCCGGACTCGTGATGCGAGGATCCGGGTTCGAACCCCACAGTGGTGGTCGGCTGAAGTTGGTTTTCTGTGGTTCCCAACTTCAAGGCGCAAATGCGAGCCGATCTCCCCGTTAAAAAGTCTCGCCACAGAGAGCAACAGTCCTACAACGGTAAATCATTCAACCATAACACTTCACTCATAGTTTGTAAAACTGGGGGCAGATGACAGCACTACACATAACAAGCATTACACAGAAACAAAAACTTTACGTCAGATAGCACTACACGTACACGCACATTCCCGCATGTACCGATTCGTTGAGGGGTTCCGCGGCGGGGGGGGGGGTGCATGTGTGGGTAGCAGTAGTAGGTAGGGGCTTGGGATCCATGATGTTCTTAACTCAGCCACCTCGTTGGGCAATTTGCCTGTTGTGGCGTTGTATTTGTATTTGTATAATAAACAGTTGAAAAAGGGTCACTACAAGCCTCATATTGACACATACAGAAAGTGTGACCGCCTTCACATATGAATCCTCAAGATTGGATGGTGCCTTTCAGAATGTCAGCAAAGCATTTTGTGATCCAAATGAAACAATGATTTCTTTTCATTTTCGAGTCTTATGAAGAATTTTTCATGAGAAGAATGGTGGACATAGAGAAACTACCAATTATTTGGCACAATATTTTCTGAATTCATGTCACCAAGAATTTTGGGGAATTCCAATTTAAATGTTCACTAAAGGATGGGGAACTTTTCAGAACTTGCAGTATTAAGAGAAGAGGACGAGACTGTCTGCAAATAACGTATGTTTGCATATTGCTTATGAGGAACCAGTAAAAATTCAAAAGAAGTAGTATGACGACATTCTTTCTTTGTTGCAATTTGTTGATTCCCTATACCTGCTGTTCTCAACCTTGTTTCTCTCTCACGGAGCCCTATCCAGTATATAATTTTTATGGCGGAGCCCTGTGTGACTCAAAGAGCTTTTTTTTGTACATAATTTTTATGACAGAACCTTGTAGGCCTCTTTTATTTATTTAGCATGGAGCACCACCGGTTGAGAACCCCTGCTCTATACCATACATTCTAACAAAAACTTCATTCATCTGAGGATGCCTCTGTTTACGTTAGTGACATCGAACAAAGAAGAATCTACATGATAAAGCAAAACACTTGTTATTTAGGAGGAAGGTGAGAAATTTAAAAAGTTTTGGCATAATAACCCTTTCTTAGAGGAATAAACATAATTTAAATTTGAAATGTATGTGTGTGTGTTGATGACTTGTCTTACTTTGATATTTAATATGTTCATTTGTTAGTTGTTAATATTGCGTTATTTAGTAATATAATAAGTTTATTTGTTAATATTGTGACTTAGAACAAAGATTGAAAATAAAAATTCTTGGAGTTATCATGTTCTGACCACATCACAACATTTGGTCAGAACAAGATATCTCCATTTCTTGCTAATTACAACTAATTAGAAATGAGATAAATGCACAGATACGAGCATATGGCTAAACATGCTAATGTATGATATTTTCATTTGTATTTGTATGTATACTTGATTTCTGATTTTTAAAATGAGAATGAAATTAAAAATGCTTATATCTCAAAACTGTGATTTTGGAGTTATGTTCTGACCAAACACCACAGAATTGTGAAGTATACTTACTGAGATTGAATCTATAATGTTTGTTTCTAGGACACTAATGTTCTTTTAAAAACAACCTAGAATACTGTATAATCCTGGTCAATAAGACATTTGATTACTGTACCTAATGACATCGGGAGATTTCATGATTTTGAAACTGGTGCCACCCTTGCCTTGCCTTGCCTGATTAAAGGTGTAATTTCACTTCGGTGCGGGAGAGGATGCCAAGATAACCGTACAAGATACGGGTGCCTGAAAAAAAAATGTTTCCGTTCCAAGTGGTTAACGCTCCAACCTTTTGGCATGGGAGAATGGATTTTCAGGATTTGCTATAAACTATAGGTTTTGTTTTTTTTATTATCTTTTGTGTTTTTCTCAAAATTAGTTCTGCGTTACAAATGATCATAAACCTCTGCATTAATTTAATAATTTTCAAATAATTCATTATACATATAAATGAATATTATCACATCTTATAGGTTCTATGTATACACCTGAAACGATTTCGCCATGAAGTGATGTTCTCTTCTAAAATAGGCAGTTATGTGTCTTTTCCATTGGAAGGGCTTGACATGTCACCATTTCTTCACAAATGTAAGATTTTTTTCTAATGTTAAGAAATTTTACTTTGTATTCAAAGATTTAAAAAAAAATTCTGTATTTGTCTATTTATGTTTTAACTTGTTAATGAATATATTTTTTGAAAAACAAAATCAAGCAGCTTCAGATTTTACCTGACATTGCTGGGGGAGATCTTAATGCCTCTAGATATAAAAGCATTAATTTCTGTGCAGGGAGGTGGGAAAACCTGTTGGAGGCAGGAAACTGCAAAGGGCTAACTAAAACATCCAAGAAAGGAAGCTCTGTTGTTTTTTTTTTATATCCCAGCAATAGGCGGAATACAGAGGTATACAGAATTTGAAATTTTGAGGATGTCATAATGTTTGTGTTTTGGTCTAAAAGAGCAATCTCCTGTGGTTGCCCATTATCCTTTATGTCTATGAAATTAAAGAGATAATTTGTTAGTAAAATGTTTGAAAGAGGAGTGATTGCTTTTGTTCATTTTAGTTGGGGATTATAATTTTGAATTATTATGAAGGAAAAAAAAGTTTTGCAACCTGTAGAGTGATTTAGAATGACTTTTCACACAAATTCAGTTTAAATTTTCTAACAACTTTTTAAAAAAATATGCATAACACACCATTTGTCTGTTTATTTTAGACTGAAATATTCACAAATAGTTTTGAATGTTTTAATATTTCAATCACAAATAGTTCTTCTTTCTCAGCTTGCCCTTCTTCTGTTACCAATTATGATCTTGCTGCAGTTATATGCCATCACGGAACAGCTGGCTGTAAGTTTAATTCACTCACATTTTTTTTTTATTAGTTGTACTACAGTGAGAGACATAATTATAAGACACTACAAATATTTGTGAAAAAAACAAAGAATATTTCCCCCCACAATAATGAAACCTAAGTACATGTATCTGTCATGTTGTTTACAATTGTGAGTGAAATTACAAGGATGTCCGAGAAATAGTTTTTGATATTTTAATATTTTTGTGAATTCCAGTAAGAAATTAGTGGGACAAAAATATAAGACATTTTCATTTTCATCATTTTAAAATAGTGTAGCATTGCGTCACTTTATGCAAATCATTTTTCTACATTACTAGATAACAAACTAATGAAAATATTTCCTCTTTGCAAGTACCTCATCAGTACAAAAAATGCCACATGGTACAGTGCAGCAAAAAAGTGAAATTCATGAAATTTGTCTATTGCGTGTCACTGGTTTTTCTAAAACATACACTGCTGGCCACCGTAAATGCAACACCCTGAAGGAAGCATGCAAATAATATGAAATTTACAACATGCATTAGTGGAGGTGAGATATGCAAATGATTAGAATTTCAGCGCAGACGCACATCACGCGCGCCTGTGGCGCCACTTCAAAGCGCTATTTAAGGCTTGGAGATTTCGACGATTTGAAGTACGGCAATTGTGTTTTTCTTGTGGTTTTTTCAAAAAAACGATCAATTATGCCTTGTAGAAAACAGCGATCATCTTTTGATCAAGTATCCGAGTTCGACAGAGGAAGGATAGTGGCCTACCGAGATTGTGGATTATCTTTCAGGAAAATCGGTAGTCGTGTTGGACGAAACCAAACAACTGTAATGCGGATATGTGATTGTTGGATGCAGGAGGGTACGACGGACCGACGTGTTCGATCGCATCCACCTCAGTGCACCACTTCACGTGATGACAGGCGTATTGTGCGTATGGCAGTGACGGATCGCTAAGCCACATCACGAACCATAGCACAGCACATTCAGTCTGTACCGCATCATCCAGTGTCTGCGCGTACCATTCGATGCCGTTTACAGCAGAGTGGTCTGTCCGCAAGACGTCCATTGCTTCGTCTACCCTTGACGCAGAACCACAGACGTCTCCGCCGCCAATGGTGTGATGAAAGAAGGATGTGGACAGCACAATGGAATGAAATTGTCTTTACTGACGAGTCACGCTTCTGTCTGCAACACCCCGATAGTCGGATTCGAGTCTGGAGACACTGTGGAGAGAGGATGCTGAACAGCTGCGTTATGCACCGCCACACTGGTCCTGCACCGGGTATTATGGTATGGGGCGGTATTGGATATCACTCTCGCACTCCTCTAGTACGCATTGCCGGTACTTTAAAAATCCAGCGCTACATCTCCGAGGTGTTGGAGGGAGCCAGTTGTCCTTCCTTACCTTCAGGGCTTGCCCACAGCCATATTTCAACCGGATAATGCGCGACCACATGTGGCACGCATTGTCCAAAGGTTCTTCGTCAATCGCCAGATTGAATTGCTTCCCTGGCCAGCTCGCTCTCCGGATCTTTCGCCGATAGAAAACATGTGGTCCATGGTTGCTCAACTATTGACCCAGATTACATCCCCAGCTGCCACACCAGATCAACTTTGGCAACGCGTGGAAGCTGCTTGGTCTGCTGTACCCCAAGAACACATCCAAAGTCTCTTTGAATCAATGCCGAGGCGTGTGGCAGCGGTGATCTCCAACAATGGCGGCTACTCTGGCTACTGATTTTGGCAGGAACCACACTTCACAGAAGTCTATAAATTTAATCATTTGATGCTTGGTCAACATGTTATCTACAAAATAAATATTGTTGCGATATCTCTTGTCTTTCTTGGTGTTGCAATTTGGGTGGCCAGCAGTGTATATAGCAAATGAAATGGATGCTCTCGATGTGCCGTCACAAATTGTTTAAACCGTCGAATATGTGATTTTATAGAAAAACAATCTGGGCGTCCCCCATGCTTGTCTACCTCATCAAAGAGCAATGTTTGTGCTCTAGCATTAAGGAGCAAAATGTCATCCAGAAATATAAAATCTTCCTTACAACTTCAGTACTTGCAGAGAACAATTTCTAGAGTTTTAAGGTCAAGTAACAAGTAACATCAAATTAATGAAAGTCAAGAAAAAACCTCCATTAACTTTGAAACACAAAAAGGATCATTTGACTCTCGCAAAACATACCATGCCTTGGGCTCATCAGTTGTATTCTACTCTGTTCTCCAATGAAAAAAAAATCAATCTTGATGATCCAAATGGTTTCTATTCATATTGGCATGTTTTGAGGTCTGCCATGCTTCAGTTAATAAGCCGTCAAATGGGTGGTAGTTCAGTGATGGTTTGGGGAAGCATTTTCTGCCCAAGGAAAGACCGATGTAGTTTTTCCGCCCTCAAGGATGAATTCAAAAAGTTACGTAAAACTTTTGCAGGAGCAACTTGGTATATACAGTATAAAGAAGTTCTTTGAGGTGAATATTGCATATTCCAACAAGATAATGTGCCAAATTCACATGTCAGGTCACACAAAGTAGTGGTTAAGAAAGAAAACATCAATGTTCTTGCATTACCGGCTCATTCCCTTCACCTCAAGCCCATGGAAAACTTGTGGGGCATCCTTTGCAGATCACTATACGCAGGTAGGAGACAATTTTCTTCCATCGAACATCTAAAAGCCGCCCTATCACAGGCTTGGAATGATGTCTCTTGTGACACTCATTGATTTGGTTGAATTCATGCCAAATCGCATTTTTGCTTTGGCATGATAATGCATGCTAATGTAAAATGGTTTTTACATTAACAACAGGTGGTTGTACAAAATATTCATTTTGGTAAATTTATATGTGATTTGTTTGAATTTTATTTTACTTTTCCCTCAAGAATCAGTAGGTGTCTTATAATTCTGTCCATACTACATTTTCTGTTTTTCGATAAAATAATGTGAAAATATTTATTCTAAATTTCAATATTCGGTATAAAGTTATTTTTTGCCATCATAAAACAGCTTGAAAGTTTTGATATTTTTTACTTTGCTCCTTCTTGTGATTTCACTAAAATTTAAGAGTGTCTTATAATTATGTCTTGCACTGTATATTTCACTGCTTGATAAATATGAGTGTTTTTTCAGATAGGCTTTGTTTCAGGGAGACCATGCTAAGACCATCAGCATTTCTATTTTTTAAGGACACGGGCTGTTACATACCACATGCTTGTGCTTGAAGAATTTTTGATATTGTTGTCAAAATAAAATATATAGACTACTCGGGGTTACGCAAAGTTGACATTGGGAAATTGGATTTAAACAGGATGAAAAAAGTTGATACATTTGTGTTACTCATTCTCTAGTATTAAATCCCTATGTGGTACATTATAAGTTTTCACCCTATAATGTCAACATTGTATTGGTGTAAGTTTTCTCTGATACAAAATTAAATTGCTGAACTCCATTTTACGTAAGTCAATTCCAGAGTACCTAAGGGAAAAATAACCATATCTTCATAACTCCATCTATTTCTCGAAAACTTCTCTTTACAGGTCATGACCTTGGTTCTTCTGAAAAACTTTATGGTATGTCACTTAATTCTGTTTCTCATTTATTGCATTCACTGGTTGGGGGCCAGGGGAGTGGTTGGTATATTTTCAATGAAAAAACTATTCTGAGGGGGTTTGTTGTACATTGTTGCTGCTCCTATGAGTCATCACTGTTGAACACACACAGAAAAACCATTATAAATAAAGATGATTTCCATACCTTTTGTCATATCTACTAAATTTATATGAAATGGACGTTTCTGGTGGTAAATGTTTTTTGATTGATTCATGGTTATAATAGTGGCTAACCATTTGCTGTATAACAATGAAAAAAAATTAGTTCTTGAGGTATCGCCTTATATTAGATAATTTTAAGAGAAGAAAGAAAGGTTATATGATGTATGACCATGTCACATACTATATTCATAATTTCTTTAATATTTTGTTTCATCCATGTTTTTAATATCAACTTTTTAATAAAACAAATTAGATTCTTATATCTTTATATATTTAAATTGTCTTTTTTTTTTTCTTAAAAATATATTCTTTGATTTTGATAGCTGCCTTGCAATGTATGAATATCAAATAGTCTGCTGTAGAACAGATGGTGTTAAATGTTTGAATTCTTTCACAGTTTTTCTCATATGAATGTTCAATTTTTTTCAAAAAATTTTGTCACTTTTCCCCTACCCAACGCCAAATATTTGTAACAAATTTTTTTTTTCTGTATCATGTGATACTGATATAGAAAATAAAAATAGTTTGTGGTTGAAATTAGTTTGATATGTGAGAGTTAGAAATAAAAATCTACCCAAAAATAAAAATCGGTAGAGAATGTTTATTTTTTTTGATTTGTGCTAAAAACCAGTGGTTCCCAACCTTTTTTCTTCCCACACTCCCAGAGCAATGCAACTTACATTTCCACACCCCCTTGGATAATACATTTTTTATTTGTTAGAAAATTGGTTTTTTCTGCAATTGATTACATTAATTATCAATAATTTCTATGAATCCTTTTACTTATTGTTTAATGCCTTTTCCGCAATGGCTAATATTTAACTCTGGCTTTAAAATTCAAAACTCTGGCTAATTAAAAAACGAAACTAAAGAAAGTTACTATTTCTTAACATTTTTTGAGATTTGTAAACAAATATTCATTAAAAATAGTTCTTCATTTATTGATTCTAGCCACAACTATAAATTAATGTTTCTTTGACACTTGACTGAATTTTTTGACATTTTTCCTAAGTCGTGTGTTCACACACGACGGTTTCAAATCTAAGCACAACATGCTTATAATGTGAGGTACAAATGTAAACAAACCATGAAATAGTTGAAGTAAATAATTGTATTTTTCAAGTGTGATTGCTAATTGAGAAAGAAACTTTTACAACACAAAATTCGTATGACATTTTTGTCAGCAGAAGTCAGAAGATGAGTCAAAATATTATGTTCAAAAATGCTCTCCCACACTGCTGGTTGGGAACCACTGTGCTAAATTATGTCATTTGACCTTTAGTAAGACCACAATAAGAGTTAATAATTTATCTTATACAAATATAAATAACTTCTAAAAAAATTTATACATTATTTTTCTACACTTTCAAACATAATTTTTCAACTTGTAAATTAATGAACATTATGCTATTTATTGTTCATTAGCATGCAAGTTATGTCAGTTCATAATTTTATTGGTATGCAAATGTTTTTTATTATCATCTTTTATTTTTCTTAGCTGGTCATTATACAGCATATGCTTTGAACTGCCTCAATGAACAGTGGTATGAATTTGATGACCAATATGTGACTGCTGTAGATCCACAAGTTGTTCAAAACTGTGAAGCTTATGTATTATTTTACAGGTATATGAGCATTTTGTTTTGTACAATTTATGTCCATGATCAATTTTTCTTTTTAATTTTCTCTTTTTAAAGAGAATAAAGAAAATGCTATGAAGAAAAGTTAGCATATAATTTTAAGTTGAGTTGGTATCCATAGATATAGAAAATGTTTTGACAGGTGACGGAGGAGTCAGTTTATTAGATAAAAATTACAATTTTTTAAGCAAAATTCTAACAGTACCAGAGATAGAAATTTATTAATATACAGTGATACCTTGGTTTTCTTTGATAACCCGTCCGAAAAACAATTGGCGAAATCCGAAACTGTTGAAAACTAATGCAATTTTATTTCCATATGAATCAATGTAAGTCCAATTAATTCGTTATAGACTCTCCAAAATAATACCAAAAAACATTTTATAGAGAATAAATATAGTTTTTAATGCTGAAAACAATAAGAAATTAATATAAAATGGATATAAAAGACTGATATAAAGAATAAATGAACATTTAACATGGAATTTAAATTTTTATACCTTTCTGAAGACTTCTTTGCATATGGAAGATGGCGAGGGGGAGAGAGAGGTGCTGATATTATTGTTTGGAAGAGGAATCCCCAAAGCTTCCTAGATAGATTATATAGGTATAGATGTACTAGTTGTATCTAGGAGGCTTTGGAATCCCCCTCCATAAGGACCTTAGGTTTCAAGGAACTATCTGGAGTCACTTCCCTTCTTGTTCTTTTGGCACTAGAACTAGCTTCAGAGTCAGTGGACCCATGTCACAAGAAAGCTGTTCAAAGAGTTGTTCAGAATAACTTTTCCTGGCCGCTTTCTTCGAAGGGCTGCTGGCTCTGGAAACATTCTTTCGTCCCATAGAATTGTTTGACTAGATGCGCAGGGTGATGTTCATACAATGAGAAACAATGTCACACTGAGCAGGAGAATGAAAATTAGCATCGAGGTAACGTGGGCGCAGCGACAAAATCCAAGGCAACTGATGAAAACGAGACATTTTTTGCAGAAAAAAACAACAA
This sequence comes from Pholcus phalangioides, assembly GCF_987345545.1. Taxonomy (NCBI): domain Eukaryota; kingdom Metazoa; phylum Arthropoda; class Arachnida; order Araneae; family Pholcidae; genus Pholcus; species Pholcus phalangioides. The sequence continues at coordinate 11,979,472 of NW_028301615.1, read as the reverse complement.
AAACTGTGGTATTTTTTACTGTATATTTATTAGTTTGCATGGTGCAACAAAAACTACTATTAATCACTTTTGATGATCAGAAGCCATGTGTGCAGCTTCTGCTTTGTAACGTTGTTTGCCCCTTCAATAAATTGTTTGATGTTTGTCATAACTGTGCATGGTCACCAAGATGAGTTTTCAACTTTGGATGTTTAAGCAATGCTGTATAGTGGCATGTAACATGAATTGTATGTGATATGACACCTATGTACATAATTTTGGAATGTTCTTAACTCTATATATATACAAAATTAATTTTCTGTGTGTTTAAGTTCTCCATACAAATCTACAATTTTAGATCTATTGTTGCCAAATTTTGCATATATATATCAAACATGACCCAGATTGAACGATAGGCTACTTTAAAGTTTGACATAGCTGGGCAAATGCCGAAATGGGCAAAGAAACTGTAGTGCAACAATGGTTTCCCCAACAATCACTTTCGGAATGTTCACTGTGGTTCCCAAAAATGTTTTTCAGACATGCATATGCCTTTACAGTGGTTTTTCACTTCTTTAATGCTGCCAGTATTATGTATAACAGTTCATCCCTTCATATATAATGGTTTGTCACTTTTTTTAGTCCTCCCAGTAATAGAAAACCTGGGCAGCACCAGGTATAGCTAGTGTAATAATTCAGCATAATTCATTTTACACAGTTATTGATAAGATATTCTTATCATTAATGGGAAACAGAAGTTTTTTATTTCTTGTGACCATTATCATTATTTTTTTATCAAACTGTTGTGTTTATATTTGATGAGTTTGTATCATCTATAAATCTTTACTTCTGTTTTGAGAAAATGTTGCATGCACACATGCATGCTGCAGACATAATGAAGAGCACAATGTTATCTCATGAATTTGTATAATATTTTTCTGTAAAATAATTTCAATAGTTTTTATGCATTGTATTTGAAATTCTGCTTAGTACTTTTCCAAATGGGAAAATGTTTTCAAGACTATCCAGTAAACAACTTTAAATGCATTAACGTGATTTGTTATATACAATATAAATCAATTCATCAAGCCAAGGTTCTGGAGAACATTGTTGGTGTTGAACAGAATATTAAACTTTTATTTGGTTAAATATTGAACTAAAGTTGCAAGTCATAAATAACACTGTAGATAATTAAATATTAATTAAAAAAATGATTGATTAAAAAAATGGTTATGAATTAAGTTTTATTTTATACATAATGTACTTATCTATACATGAAATATTTAAACAATATTTACAGGAAATCAACTGAAGAAATCGTAAAAAAAAGGCAGAGAGCTGTTGAATTGTTGGAGCGTAGTAAAAATGAAGTATGTATGTTAATAGAAAAACAACTTGGAAGAGCAGATGTCTTTACATAATAATACTCAAAAAATCGTCAATGAATAAGGCAAATACCAGGAAATATTAAAAAATTCCTAATGCATTTGGACACGCTATGGGTGTCGTCTTCAGAGGATAAGAGTATCATGCTGACCTAGTTTTCTACTTGGATTGAGTACCAAATCTTCAATCTCGGTTGCTCAGCGGAACGGAAAAACAAGATATCTGTTCAAGTCAAATGTTGTGGCAAGAATGAAGCGAAGTGCCTGAGTGTAAGTCTTTTGTAACAACCTGATTGGCTGCTTGCGAAATGGAACTATCCGATTTTCTTTAAATTCCCACTCATAATGAGTTTAAACCATGGCGATGCGATCGGTGGTGTTGATTTACTGTTGTCTACTAATTTATTTTTGAAGGCCCGGTTGTATGTGTCTTCGTAAAAGTCTAAATCGGCCGTGGATTTCACTGTAAAAAATCAACCATCACCGCTCACTCCTGGCAAGAGAGCCATAGATTCAAATTTCAGGAAGCGAAAGTTTTTCACAAAGTGAAATCCACGACCGATTTAGACTTCTACAAAGGCACATACATCCGGACCTTCAAAAATAAATTAGCAAACAGTAAATCAACACCACCAATTGCATCACCATGGCTTAAATTCATTAGAATGTCATTAGAAGCAGAAATTTAAAGAAAATTTGAATAGACCGATCGGATAGCTCCATTTTGCAAGCAGCCAATCAAGAAAAAGATGCATGCAAAAGACTTACACGCAGGTGCTTCGCTTTATTCTTGCCACAACATTTGACTTGAACAGACGTATTGTTTTTCCGTTTCGCTGAGCAACCGAGATTGAAGATTTGGTACTCAATCCAAGTGGGAAACTTGATCAGCGTGATACTCTCCTCTGAAGACGACACTCGTACCGTTTCGAAATACCTTAGGAATTTTTTATTATTTCCTGGTATTTTCCTTATTCATTGACGATTTTCTGAATAGTAAACCAATTACTATAATTTCCTGTCTATAATCAGCAAATTATATGTTAAACAAAATCAGACACACTTAGTGCAAATTATAGACTATTGTCTGAATAATTATAGCAGTCTCACTAATTCAGCACATATCAGACTATAGGGTTATGGTGGATTATCAAAAATCGTGGGTTATTGGAAGATAGTGAAAAAGACCCATTAAATAATATCAACTTTTCTATGCACAGACAGGCAATCTACTATACAGCGAGTTTACTATATTAAAAACCATTGTGTAAAACATTTTTTTTAAATAATGGAGGACTTAAACTAAGGCAAATAGAGGGACAGACCTTTTTAAAGAAAAATATCACCAACAACCGCCTTTCATTCTCAAGATTGCATTAGTGTCAGGGTGATTATTTCACCTGTATTTTACAAGATAGAATTATTATTTCCAATTGTCATATTTGGTTATACCACACATTTTTTGGGGGAAGTTCATATTTTCCAAGTTTATTAAGAAAGGTTAAATGTTTATATGAATTGGGGTAATTTTTTTCTGGAAATATGGACTATACAGATCATTATTAGAATGTCAACCCCAAGACCTAATGAAAATCTCACCATGCTTTATGTGCATTCAAATTAAAAGGTTAGTGATGTTTTTGTTTAACACATTAGTATATGGAGTCAGATTATAGGAAGTCTTTTATGCCTCAAGTCAGCTAAATTTGCAGTTACAGATTATAGGCAGGAAATTACAGTGAGTATTTCCAGTTTTTAAATCTTTCTTGTTTTTGAATTGGAAAATTTCATTATTAGATTTTATTTTTTCAAGATTGACAGCTTTTTTTGTTCATTAAAATCAATCTCTGTTTTCATGCTCTTATTCATAATTTTTTTTATGAGTCATGTTTTTCTTTCCTTTTTTTTAAAAATTTTTTTATTTTTCCTTTGCAGTAGTGAATGGCACCCAACAACATTCAATTCTTTATACTCCAGTTCAGTAGATTGCTATGCTCATAAGCTCTTCTGAATTTTCCATATGCGAGTAATTAAATTTTAAATGCTAACTAAATATCCTCTGAAATATTTATTTCTATAGCAGGGGTTGTTGCAGTTTCACATATCTAAGCAGTGGATCAACAAATTCAATAACTTTGCTGAGCCAGGTCCAATCACAAATACAGATTTTCTTTGCACCCATGGAGGTATGCTTTGAAATAATTATTTTCTGAAAAGTATTTTCAATATCTATCAAGATTTTAAGGAGACATCATGTTAGTTTGATAATGTTATGCATGTATGTGCAGGAAAGTAAACAATTGTCTGTGCTTTTGCCGTAGTGTGTCTTTAGGTTTGTCCTTCTGTCTTCTGCATGTCCATGCATAGGGTTGATGCTATTGTGGCCATGTCAAAGTTTGACCTTCATAGGGTCATTTTTCTTGCTTCTGTTCAACAGAATTATCAATTATGAGTGATGAATGGGTTGCACCACAATGCAAAGAATTACAAGAAGTAAAATCAGTTCAGAGAATAGAGAGATAGATATTGGGCAGACATATTCAAACTTTGTAACCTTGAAAGCAGCACAAAGTTCAAAATTTTGCCAGTTTTGATGAAGGCTTTTTTTATCTTTAGCACATGGTAATGCAGACAGTGAAAGAGAGTTCAGTGTTAACCAAAGTCTGTTTGAACAGCGAAAAATCTGTCGTTCCAATGCTTTAAAAGAATAAGACACACAAAATCTTATGTTCAAGGGCATGAAAAATTCGAAAAAAATTGGTGTTAAGATGTTGAACTTCTGAAAGCGACTCGTGATTCGTATAGAAAATATTGTAACAGGCTTCAGGCTGAGAAAAACAGCAGAAAAAAACATTTTTAATTTATTAACATGCTATTATGTTGAGAAATTGTTTAAGCAAATAAGGTATTTATATTTTTCTCATTTTTTGCATTTCGCTTTTAAATTTAATCATTTCTTTAAATTCTGTGAGAAGCTAACTTTTTTCATGAAAACCCTTATTATATTCTACATGCACTTTTTTTTTTGCCATATCAGGATGATTAAGATTTTGGTGTTCAAGCAGCAGAAATTCTTGCTGCATAGGTTTTTAGTATGCATGGTGCTTAATTTGAAAAGAATCTAATAATTTTTATTCGTCATTTCTGTAATTCATGTTTTAGTAGTGACAGATAAGATACTTCAGAAAAAATTTAAATAGGCTTTAATTTGTGAAGGAAATTTATAAAGAATTTATTCGTTCCAACCATTTTTGCCACAACTTTTGGCATTTCACGGAAAAATTACTCCTTATATTGCAGATACAGTTAGTTTTTAGTTCTGCTCCATTTTCAAAATTTCTGCTCCAAAAATGAAAGTTTCTGCTCCAAAATAGAATGAGGGGCGCTTGCACCCCTGAACATGGCATTTTTTAAGCTGATCCCTCATAGAGAGGAAATATAGCCTATATTGTCTTTAACTACATCACAGATACACTGTGAAACAATTGTGAGCTGTACAAGGTCCTTGATACAATGATAAATTTCTCTACAGTGATATTTTTCAAATCTTTTGTGTGTGTGCGTGGAATTTCCTTTAATCTAATGTGAAAATCCTCTTGGTCCTATTATATCCTTTATATTAAACCCTCATTGAAGTTCTTCCATAAATATTTTTTAAACATATTTTGAAACAACTATAATATTCTTTTTACATTTCACTTAAAATTGACTTCAGTATATGTTTAGCACCTTGCTAGTGTTTATTATTTCGAGGGCTGTTCACATGCAAATGCTCTGTGTGCATATTTTCTTTTTTTAAATAGTTAAATGACAGATGTGCTGAGAGGATAACCTCTGGGATAATTTTTTTTTATTGTGCATAGTTTTAAGTTTTCAAGATTTAAGTTGTTTTTAGTGAAAAAGCTAAATAGGAATAATAAAAAAAAAGCCCTAACGATTTTTTTCCAGGTGTTCCACCTAACCGAGCACAATATGTGGAAGAATTATGTATAGTTTTACCTCAAGCTGTGTGGGAGTATTTGCATGACACGTAAGTTGTTCCTTGATTTTTTTCTTGAAGTTTTTTATTATCACTTATAACTATTCGGCAGAAAAGAGGTGTGCATGTATAATGCACAAGTACCTACGTAGATATTTTGACTAATGAAGGAACAATTTACAAATTTGTAACGTGTAAGGCTTTTGTTAACCAGATAAAAGATTCTTGGGCTGATCATATTTTGGTTTCACTCTAATTTTTGTTTGAGCTGTGGCATGTTCAGTACTAATTTGATGTTGGACAGAGCCTGTATTTATACATTTGTCTGGATTGGTTTCCAGTGGTCTGTCAGAATTGAACTAAAGAACTTTCACTGTATATTTGCTGATTTCCTAGGTATATATGGTTATTTGATTAAATGGTGCTTGGCGTGCCAAGTTCTTGGTCAAGTAGAGGTGCAATATCTGATTTAGGCCGGTATTACATTATAAAAGTTTGATAAAATCCATTTTATAAAACTTGAAAAATCTAATCAATAAGGTTATTGGTTACATTCTAGAAAATGCAACCGTTGACTTTATTGGCTGCATTTTTCAAGTTTTATAATAGGACATTTTATCAAACTTTTATAGTGTAATACCGGCCGGCCTTATAGGAATTTTGCTGGAATCCAAACAAAGTTGATTTTAATCATCATCCCTTCTTTTCTGCAGAAGTGTGTGCAGTGTTTCTCTCTCTCTTCTCTCTATTTCAATGACCCTCCCAAATATTTAAAGAATAATAATTGTGTTTTAATAAGGACATTATTATTGAAAAGTACACTCATGTCCATAAATTAAAAATAATTGAGAATCACATGGGAAATCGAAATCTAAAGTAAAAATTTCACCTGTAGAATTATCACACGCATCTGCAAGAATGATATGCAAATTTCAGGAAGCCACCAGATGATGCCGATAGTACGTCACAATGACGAGAGTGTAAGAGGGGGGTATATAAGGAATGGTGGCAAAGAAGTAAAATTGTTCACAAGAGTTCTGTAAGGTGCTCAGTGCCATAAGCAAATAGTTATGACACAGAGGACGCATGTGGATGATTTTTTACGTGGTAGAATTATCGGCCACCTGGAATGTGGGTGTACTCAGATGGAAGTATCCGAGGAACTTGGAATTGCCCAAAGTGTCATCTCTAGGCTTTGGCAACGATTCCAAGATAACGGAAATGTCAGTAGACGTTACAGTGCAGGTCGCCCCCGAGTTACAACGCCGAATGAAGACCGGTATTTGGCAGTAACTGCCAAAAGAAGCAGACGGAGCACAGCATCCGACCTGTCTCGTCAGCTATCTGCAGCCACGGGTACCACAGTTTCAAGGCAAACCGTGTACAGACATTTGGGAGATATTGGTCTATATGCTCGCAGGCCTGTCAGATGTGTTCCGCTCACGGCAACTCACTGTCTGCAGCTATTAGCCTGGAGTAGAGAACATGCAATGTGGACATCGTCACAGTGGGCTTGTGTGATGTTTTCCGACGAGTCCAGGTTTATCACAAAAATGAGAAACTTTGCCTGGTTTTAATTTATACAAAAAAAGTCCAGGTTTTAGCTTGCAGTCTGATTCACTTCAGACTTTCATATGGAGAACGCCAGGTACCCGTTACCACCAAGACAACATCATTGAACGACACCGTTACGGTGGTGCAGCATTGCTCGTTTGGGGTGGAATTATACTGGGTTCCAGAACAGATCTGTATGTTCAAACCGGAACCATGAAAGCCCAAATTTATCGGGACATCATTCTGGAACAACATGTACATGTTTAGGGGTGCCATGGGTGCAGAATTTGTGTTTATGGATGACAACGCCCGTCCTCACCTAGCAAACATCGTAAACAAATGCCTTGAATCTGAGGATATAACCCGTATGGAATGGCCAGCATTCTCACCTGACTTGAATCCGATAGAGCATGTGTGGGACACGCTTGGCCGACGAGTTGCAGCCCGTCAACCATCTCCTACATGTGTACCGCAACTTCGAAGATCATTGCTTGCTGAATGGAGTGATCTTCCCCAAGATCAGATCGATAATTTGATACTCAGCATGCCTAGGCGTTGTACGGACTGTATTCCATCGCATGGGAGACATACAATGTATTAACCATCATACCAACCATGTACTAGTAAGTTTTTGTAAAGGAGATATTTTTTACAATTGCTCCAGGGAGCAAAAATCGTAGTTTTTATGAATGGTATCATACATACACCATCGTTTTTGTTCTTTATCTTTTGTTTAATAAATGGGCTTTATGAATAAGTAACGTTTGTTTTGTTTCTGAACCTTTATTTGCCGGAGCATTATCCTTAATTTATGGACATGGGTGTATTTTATGATCACATTGGTTGAGAGTAAGTCCACACGTATATACTGCGCGATATTTGGAATTCCCAGTCGCAACTGGTGCCCAGGTGCTGCTCCATCATCTTTGACCGATTTGTTGTAATTTTAAAATTAATTTCTCTGTATTTAATTGTCTGCTTTTACTTGTGCTTTGGTGATGTCTTGCTTTTAAGATTTGTAAAAATATTCGAGAATTTTAATTTTTTTCAGCTTTGGTGGTGGTCCATCCTGCACTCACTTGTATTTTTGTCCGATTTGTCAGGCAGAGCAAGATGCGTTAAACCAACGCCGTAAAACTGAACATGATACTTTTGTTATGGTGAGTAATACTAGCAGTAATGAGAAATATTTCTCATGAAATATAGTGTAACTGAATCATATCAATTGTTTTATCTATAATTAATAATATATATATTAAATATATCTTTTTATTTATATCACAGATGAATAATGAATTTCAAAATCAAGACAAAACTACAGTCGTTTATGTAATCAGTGCTGCATGGTTCAAATTATGGGAAAATTTTGTGCGAGGAAAAGACAATGGTACTATATGAAGTTTTTCATATTTTCACAATTTTTCTGTATTTTCATATAGGTATGTATTTATGCTTGAAAATATTTTTATCACTCAGTGGGAATTTAATGTATGCTGATTGATATTTAATCAGTTTATTATTTATGGGTTGTCATGCTTATAAAAATAAATTAGCAACTTAATTGGAATCAGGGTTGGTAAAAAAACCCTGATTCCAAAAAACTGGTTTAAATAGCATTAACATTAAAACAATACAATTTTTGAGAAATCATTGACTTCTAATAATTAAAACAATGTTTGTTAATGTAATTAACACAATTCCAGGTGTGGGAACTTTGCACCGTACACAAATCTTAAATTAACATCTGGCGCCATCCTGCTCCAATAGTGTATCTTTGTATTTTTCTGCGTCAAATAGCCAAAATAGTGAACTTTGCCTCAGTATGCCCAGAATTTCGGAAAAAGATGTGAAACGATTTTTTTTTTTGCATGCCGCAAAACGGTTCTTTCCGAGAAGAGCGTATTTTATTTGTCTGTACTTTTCAGCACTACTTATCCTCTTCTCATGTTCTGTAGTCGCACTGTCTCGTGACCTTGAAAATAAATAGGTAGCTGTTTGAAAGAAGTTGGACTACACTGCAAAGTACAGGGAAGGTATGGGGAAAACTTGTGGACTAGCCATGTGTGCTTTTTACGTTTTGCAAGTACTACGGAGGTATTTTTTACATTTGAGCAAACATTTTCAATCAAAAAATATTTAATTTTTAAAGCTACTAACATACCAACCAATAATCCATCTGATCTTTTGGTGAAAGAGTTGCTGAATGCCTAGAAAAATTTGGAAATTAGAATGCCGCCGATTTTTTAAAAAATCAACTTTTGAATTTTTCCGGCAAATTTCTGCACTCGACTTTGTCCTCGAAAATCTGATTGGGATAACCGCGGTCCCTTATTTAAACTAGCAGCCTCTCATTGGGATTTCCATTGCGAAACTCAGATAATATCTGTAATTGTACTGCTGGAGATGGTTTGCGATGGTCTTTCAACTTTAAAGCACAAATGTGAGAGTTTCCGTTTCCAAAAAAAAGAGAAAAAAGTCGCCACTGCAAGCAGTATAAATTACGACAGTTGGTCGTCATTGCATCAAATCCTGGGGTTTTGTGAAAAAATAAATTTTCAGTCCGCGTGTAAAAGAGAGAGTCCACCAAATTACAAATTCTAATTTAGCAACTTTGCTGAAAGCGGGTGATAAATCGCCAATCTAGCTAAATAACAAGTGCTAGATCGCCAAACATTGTGTTGATTCTTTCAAAATTTTCTCCCATTTTACAAAAATTTCTTTCTGAGTATAAAAAAAATTGAAAACTTATAGAAAAATTTTCAGCCCATTTAAACTGCTGTTCTAGATAGCAAATAGTGCCCTCAGTAAGCAAAAAGTGTGCTATCTTAAATGGATTGGTGTTTGGAATTCAAGAAAATATGGCTGCTTTCTTTTAAATAAATATTTTTCCCCTCATTTTTGCTGCTCTTCCCAAATATTGTTGCTTTAATTCATAGTTTCCCAAACTTTTTGTTCCACTTTTCCCTCCTTCAGAATTTTTCTCTCTCATAGCCCCCTAACTCAAGTGAACCCATAGGATCCTGTGTTATACTTGTAGCTTCTATTGTTCCCCTCCCACCATGGGAAAAACTGCTTTAATTCATTGCTGTTTTCTTGTAAGTAAGAGACGGGACGAATATTCTGCTACTATTCTGTATTTGGCCTTTTTGCTGAATATTTGGTTCGGCTGAATATCTGTACAAATCTAAGTACATCAAAGTAATTAAAAAAATATGTTAATTTGAGTTTTCTCCACAAATTTAAAATTTACTGATTATATTTCATTTTGTGTGGTGCATATTCTTTCCTATGAAAAGGTTGTCGGGGGAATTTCTAAGGACAGTGAAAACATGAAACTGAAAAAGAGTCATATTACAATATAAGTTGGAAGTGAGCATAAATTACACAAGTTCACTAACTGAATAACTATAACTGAATAACCTAGACAAGATTTTTTTTGAGCTACAGAAAAAGGCAAAAAGGGGAAATATCTAAAAAGGGAAAAATAAGAAAATATGGTGCATGCGTAATTTAATGCATTACTTGTTGAGAGTTATTATTTGGTGACATTTTTTCTTAATCAGATGTCAAATTGTAACATTTTTATAAAAAAAAATTGATTCTGTAAGTAATATTGAAATACAACATATCATCATTAAATTTGATTGTCAGTATCATGGCAATAAAAATTCCTCAATTAGCATTTTTTAATATTTATTTAAATAATTTCATAATTAAAGTTTATCAATCATTTGAAATAACTAATACATAGATGCCAATGCTTCTGATTTACCCGGAAGCCTTCAGATTTTTCAGTCTTATTAAAATCTTCCGGTCGGAAATCTAATTCCTCCAATTTTTTGTATCTTCATAGAAAATAGAAAAATCTCTAAAAGTCTTATCAAATTGAGCTATGTTTGAATAGAAAATCCCTAAAAATACTCTTTCAGTCCTTGCAATTTCAGGCTGACTCCATTTTCTCAGGAAAAATATGGGAATCAGGATTTCAAGTAAGAAAAATCGGTAATTGCACCAAATATGATGGTTAAAGTAAGCAAATTGGGTAATTATTTCTAAAAATATCATGACAGGAAAAAATGTGTTCCAGAAAAACTGGATTTATATATGGTCACTGTCGCAATTAAAAAAAAAATTCCTTGTTCTTCCCTTTTATTTGTTTGACATGTTTTCTTTGATGCGGAATGTGTCATCACGTGATAAATTACAGATTTTTCAAGTCAGTTAATTGGCACTTACAAATTTCATTTTTAATTAAAAAAACAATTTTATTTATAATTGTGATGAATTTTAAGAAAATTGATATTCGGCCAAAGCATTAGTCGAGTATTCGGTATTTGGCCGAATCAATAATCGCCCCCATCCTTACTTTAAGCAGAAATTTTGTTGCTCCAATTTATACATTCTTGCTCTAAAACTGCTCCAAATCCTATATTTGCTGCTCCGAAAATTGCTCCAAAATGGACTTCATCCCTTCCCACCCCTGCAATTCCTATATTAATTAATCTATAAATATTTCTTACATTTCAACAAAAATGAACTTTTGCAATTTAATTATTTTTTGTTTAACTCAATGAATTACTTTGTTTTTGAAAATTCTCTCTTAATGTTATTATTAACCATATGTGATATAAAGGTGTTTTCTCCAGTTATTTTTCATTACACTTAATTAGGAAGCTATTTTGCAAAAACTATGATAAAAATTAGGTGAATATAATGTATATGGAGCATAAATAATATCAATTAATTAGCGATGATTTACGATATACAGTGTGATTATATATATAAAAAAAGAACCGTTGTCAGAATGACTTCAAAATTTGCATGAAAATTTCTGAAGCAATGGAATTTTACTTGGCAAAGGGGAAAAAAATACTTTAAAATGTAAAATTTACAACACCGTACTCATTCAACACGTGGGAAATTTGCTCGCAGAATGGAAACGATGGCCTGTCAGAGCAAAATTATAACTTAATTAGCATTGCATGATTTCATAATTCATGGAAACATCACAAAAATAAAGTAATTGAACAAATAACTACAACTTAAGAAATGTTAAATATGTTGTCCACCGTGTTCTGGCTATGAGGAGGAAGCACAAAAATGTTTTTTCAACAACAGATCAGGGTATGTCATGTTAATGACGTGAATGTGCTTTCAGTTCACCAAAGTTTGCAATTGAACCACTGTTCATAACATTATGAGGTACCCCCCACAGCCAGTAGTTGCAAGGGTTAAGGTGCATCCTGTCAAAATGGGTCTTCAGCAGCTGCTTTGTTGATATTGCAATGTGCATCTTGATAGAAGTTCTATCCACACACTGATGCTGTGAAAGTGCCGAAATGATGTGGTTGCACAGAATAGATTGGTCCAAGTACAGCATCATCTACTCGCGCTTTTTTTCTTTTGCCAAAGAAATTTCCATTGCTTCTGAAGTATCCATGCAAATTTTCAAGTCATTCTGACCAGTAGTTATTATATAGTTTTGGAATCAAAACTTTAATTATAATCACTCTGTATATAGCTGATTATTTTTCATAAATCACTTACTACTATGCAGTAGAACCTTAATTGGGCTTAATGGTGAAAGGATAAAAAGAAATATTGAATATTAACACTGGGTGATATACACCATGAGATGTGCTGCTACTTATGGGAGAGAAAATAAAAATGTCTATGGGGTAAAATGTAGTAACTACTAGTACACTGGTCTTTGTCCTTTAGGGGCAGCTGGAGTCTTTATGGGATTATAAGACCATCTGTGTGTGTTTGCCCCTAGCATGATGGTATCACTACTATTGCTGCTTTTTTGTGAAGGCTAAAAACAAAAAGAGAAACTCAGTGAGATAATTATTATTCATGAATTTTCTAAAGATATAGAGCATCATATTGTAGCCAAAGGTTAGAAAATGTGTTGAAAATGAGAAATTTTAACTTTTGTATATAACTTCAAATAATTAAGATACTTTATATGAAAAAATATATATTAGTCTTTTATGAGACTTTTTGGGAAAAAAAACCATTTATAGCATCTTATACCCATCAATATATTCCATCAGAATGTATCTCAAAGATATAAAATATGGTAAAAATGAAAAATTTTGGCTAACAAATGAACCAATATGATATTTTTCAAAGAAAAAAAATATTTTTAGGCCACTTTGATTTTTTTGAAAAAAAACCACTTGGCTAAAACCAAACAACACTGCTTGAAATGATTAATTTATATTTTATCACTAAACATATTTCATATTAACTGGAAAAAAAGTCAAGTTTTCAAATCTTATTTCTTAAATTATCTATAACCAGAATATCTTGAACAATTTTTGCTTTTCAGATTGTTAATTTTTTTTAAATCTTGTATTCAGAACCGCCAGGTCCAATTGACAGTTCTCAGATATGTTATATCAAAGGAAATCAACCAATACTAAAACGAGGTAAATATTTAATTTTTTAATCAGTAAGTTTGGCTGTTTTCTTATTTTGGTGTCTATTGGTAATTCTTTTCAATGAAGTTTTGAGAGAGATGTTTTTCTCTCTCTTTCTCTCTCAACTTCGCCAGACCTGAAAGTCTTTTTCCTTGATGAAACAATGAAGTTATCAATGAAAATAATCTTCTAGCCTTAAGTATATAGTCATTAGGGTGGGTCAAAAAAAATAAAATTCTACTTTTTTAAGAAGCACAGTAATAAAAAGGTGCCTAAATGGTCTGAAAATAACACATGATTCTTTTTAATATTCCGATAAGTGTAACTGGCTCTGGATCAATATAGACTTTTTTTTTTTCGAGGCAAGTTTCAGTTTGGGTTCCGACCAATTGACGTTACTTTCTTCAAACATAGCCACATCATGTTTTAGGGGTAAGAGGTGGACAGGTGGGAGGAGAGTCTATGCGTGTGTGTCATGCCCATGTTTCTAGTATAACTCCGAGTGCAATGAGGCAAGGTTGTGTTGTGCTCTTGTGCAATTTTTTATCCTGGACCATACTTGTTCAAAGTGGAAATGTCCGTTATTTGGTGATTCAAGTGACATTAAATGCTATATGTTACCAACCTACGAAGATGTTATGAAGTTCTGTGAGTGGAACTGTCATAAGATAAAATGTGATAATTCAACTAATACAGAACCCACGTGCAAAAAGATGGAGGACATTATCATGGTAAAAATTGAAGAAATATGGTGAAGAGCTTTCATTCCTACTGTCCAACGTAAAGGATTGAAAGTGGTGTTGAAGGCGTATCTCATCTGAAATGCAAAAATCCTTTAAAATCACACCCTAAAATACTGAAGAAGAAGTTAGAGTTTCGCCGTACCAGTAAATTATTGTTTGACATTTCATCTTGCAAGTGTAAGAACATCGGTGAGAGCATTTGTCCCAGACACAAAAAATTGCCTGTCAGACAGAAAAAGCTTACTTGTAGATCAACAAACTACTAGAAGAATGGTGATCGGAACCATAGATATTGTTACAATGAATAAAATAATGGACACTTTGAAAAGAAAAAATGTTAAGGCAAAAATCACAGTTTGAGCCTCAAAAGAAAGCACACCTTCTTTATACTTAGACAAACTGAAAGATAAAACTTTAATTATATGAGAAAAAGATGCCAGCTGTTTGGCACATGTAAATGCATAGAACAAGCAATCTTTGATTTCTTCATGGAATTAGAAATATCTATGGAGTCTTTAGTGGCAGTTGGGTGTGATGGAAATAATGTGAACGTTTGTAAATCTGGAGGTGTCATACGTCTGCTTGAAAAAAGGTTAGATTAGCCATTAAAGTGGATTCTGCCTAGTGCATGTGAATGAATTACCGTACCAACACTTGTTTCTACACATTGAGGGCAGCACATCGGGACCCAAAATATTTTCAGGGAGAATTGGCAAAGATCTAGAAATGTGTGAAAAAAGGCTGGTTGTTTTGTTTCAACGTATTTCAACAGTTACCCAAGTTTCCCGTATTACAACGGTTTCAACAGGCATATTTCCTAAGGATGTAAGCAAATAAATTGGCAGGCAAAATGTCTCATTCTCGATGGCTAACTTGTGCTAATCGAATTCTATGTTTGTATATTTCGATGGAATTTCCTCACTCACAGACTTAGTAATTCTTGCAACGTATGTCATCAAGGTTTATGCTCCAACCTGGTTTGCTATCAAAATTGGCCCTTCCTGCAAAGATGGAGCACATTGCCTGTTCAAACTCATCGTTACAACTAGGTATTTGCCCACCGAACTGAAAGGCAAAATATATCCTGTAATTCTCAAAGAAACAGTTACTTTGCACACTCTGAAAGTTTATTGATTGCAATGCTGACTGACTCTGAACGGCACATCAGTGAACTGGCATCCTGTCACGTTTTGAAAGCCCACAGCATTCAGAAAAATAGACTCTGACTGTTTCAATTTCCTATTGTAAAATTTTATGCATCATCTTACATAGATCTCATTTACTGGTAGAAGAAGAATATATATTTGATCCACCAATATTGAAATCCATACCTGAGGAAGACATCCAACTGTTTGTTGCCCAAAAAAGCAAAAAGACAACTGCCTTTACTACGCCTGCCATGTCACACACAAGCTGTCGAAAGGGCAGTCAAGACTGATAGAAGCTTCAGCCACTTTGAGCAGAAAATCTGAGAGAAGGCTTCATAATAAACCAAACAGCCTCGAAAAGCTATGCCAAGATTTGATAGCAAGAAGAATTTTCTCACTATTTTAAATGATATGAATACCCTTTTTGTAAAATTTTTCTTGTAATAAATAAATGATATTCATGCAATTTGTGTTTGTTTTATACACACACAGTTTAAAACTTTTTTACAACCTTACTGTAACAATTCATCAAAAACTTTTTTTCAAAATATGTATTTTATAAAGGCAATCCTGAGGTAGAAGATAACCCATTTAAAAAAAAATTATATTTGAGATAAAGACATCATTTGGCACCCTTTTCATGCTGTGCCGGATAGAAATTAAAAAAAATCTCCATAGAACGGTGACCCACCCTAATAGTCATATACAATTAGTCTTAAAGGAAAATGAATTTGAGTATGCTAAATTTAAATCTTGCTGTTCAGTTAGTTAACCCTTTGAAGGGCAGACAATTTTTCCAAATCCCAGAAAAAACAATGTGAACAGATGGTCTCACTATGGAGACACCACGCTGGGGAAAGGGTTAAGCCATGGTTTTATTATCAAGGATTTACAGTTCTAAAAATATCATTGAAGTTTGAAATAAATATTTGTAAGTCTGATATAGCTACAGGCCTATGTGTCTCATTGAAATTTTCATTAATAAATTGGTTTTATTTTAGTGAAATTTCAGTAGAATCTGTTTATTTTAAGGTCGATATATTGCTTAATTGGGATTTGGTTGGGCAAGAATCAGGAATGATGTCATGGGTTATTCTCACAAAATGTAGATTGAAGCTGAAATGTAGATTGAAGAAGATGTGCATTTTGCAAGGAGAAAAATTGTGATGAAAAACTTTTCCGTATTCCAAGCTAAAAAGTGAACTAGATTACTTTCAGATGTGGTGTTTCATACATTTGTGTTTTAAAGTTTCTTGAATGTCCTTAAATTACTTAGTATCACTTATTTATGAACAAAAACATAAACACTTTACACAAAGAGACTTAAAACTTATTTTACTTGTTTCTAAAGAATTGGAAATTTAAAATGCTTGAATATTTTTTT
Source organism: Pholcus phalangioides (assembly GCF_987345545.1). Lineage (NCBI taxonomy): Eukaryota > Metazoa > Arthropoda > Arachnida > Araneae > Pholcidae > Pholcus > Pholcus phalangioides. Next base: position 11,962,875 of record NW_028301615.1, on the reverse strand, counting down.
TCTATATTTAAGTTTTTAAAATATAGTTGATTCTTGATTAGTCAAATGCTCAGTGGGTGACTAAAATCTTCAAGTTACTGTTAGTTTGACTCATTGGACTTCTCTATATACAGTTATTATGCATTCTTTTTATACTCACTCAGAATTGACTGTATTATGAAGTTGAAAATTGTTTATTTTTTGTCACATAAAATTTTTACTTCTCAGGTTCTGACTATGTATCACTGTCAGAGGATATGTGGAAATATCTTCACAGCATATATGGTGGTGGGCCAGAGATTTTGATTCAGCAGAATATTGGTAATGTGTGGGAACCATCAGCAGTTCATTTGTGCAATCAGCCTGGGGGATCAGCAGTTTCCAGGTCTTTACCAGCCTTGCCTACAAACTCACAGCAACAGGCTAGCAGACCAACAAATGTGGAAAAGACTAACTCAATTAGCCAGCCATTGAATGCAAACAGTAGCAACAATGCACCAAAAAACGGGAAAGGTGATAATTTTTTGCTATAGTTTTCAAACATGATGTATGAGATGAATCTTGGAATGAAATAGTGATGCGTATCACATTTTGCTGTTTTTTATTTTTGTCCCAGTTTTTTTTTAAATTTTATTTCAAAAGCAGAAAATGTTATAAAATGGTTTTGAAAAATTGACTGTTTGGATGGAAGTAGTTTATTTTCATTTCTAGTAAAAAGCTCAGCATTTTAAAATTTAGTGGTTTTAAGAAGATTTTTCTTCAAAAAAATATCATTACATTTTACAAATTTATTCAAAGTGGTGGGAAAATTGACCTCTTATTATTTGGAACATCCACTTGATTAATGATAATAAAGATATGCTCTATTGAATATTGCAACTTCTTGCCTAATATGATATAGGTCCTTTTGCCACCAACAGAACTTACATAGTGTGATCACAGAAAGATGGCATCTTACCTTGTATGACCTTCATCACGAAAAGGGAGGGTTTATTCTTCATTAGTGAAGAAATGGAGGGAAAAGAACTCTAGCTGAAACACACACACATTGGAGGATGGTTTATTTTATTTTTCCCCCTACTGAAGAATGAACCCTCTTTTTTCCTCATGAAGGTTATACAATCATCTTTCCATGGTCACAGTATACTCAATGGGACATAGATGATGATTCTGATAAACTGAAAATTTCTTCACTCTTATATAATTGTCACAATACATCTAGCAACAATCCAGTGACACACAGATTATGCTTGAATTCAATGGCCGGACATTTTCACAGGAAATACACCCAGAATTTGGGTAAAACATGCTAATACTGTCTAAAATCATCATCATTGTACAATTTCTTGACTATGCTTAATGCCTGCTTTATGAAGACAATTCATAATCATCTGTTAAGAAATAATTTAAACTCATTCTTTTTGATATTTCATATCTATAAACATTAAAAACTTCCGAATTAGCATTGTGAAAATTTTTTTATACACTCATGTCTGAAATATTTCTGTAGTCATGCAAGCCTCTTTGTTAGATAGCGTGAATAATCCTGTTATTGGTTTGGGACATCATACTTTTGCCATTTTTCTGATAATTAACATCAGTAATTTTTCTGAACTGAGTTGTTGAATGGTCAATCTAGCGGAATGAGCAGATATAAAATCTCTAAATGTATTATTTTGTAAAGGTACTATTCCAAATGAAGGACTACTGGCACACACCAGTCAAGTGAAACAGTGGCCTAACTTGGGATGATTCGGGGCTTTTTGTTTTAACATGTTGGTAGCCTTGACAGTTGTTGCAGATTACATTTATAGTCTGTCATCACATCTGTTTGTTGTTGTATTAACATTTCATGATAGTTTCAGTAGTGTAGAACGTGTTTTGGTTGAGAAAAAGTTTTTTATGTGTTTTCCTGAAATTCTTAAGTTTTTAAATGAACTTCTCCAAAGTTGCAGTTTAGAGTTTCGTTGTTTCTCTTCATTTACGGCAATGTTAGGTAAAGTCTCCCCTATAAAATGCTGGTTCAATCTTTTTTTTTATTATCATTATTGTTAGCTACAGCCTGACTTCAGTAGAAAAAAAGTCAAGCTTGTCTAAACTTGGGGTACTGTCCTCATGTTAGGCACATTACATGGAATCACAAATTACATAGGAATGTTCATAGCAGCTGTTCACAATCTGTTTTATGAAAACTTACATGCGTAAAACAAATGTGTTCTCATTTTGTGAGGTTGATGACAGTGATGAAGTAAATGAGATAAAAGAGGATTGTGAAACCTCTTAGCGGCCGCGGAGGCTACACTTTTGTCCTCTAGCTTTTCAGACATCTGAATGTTTTGTTCTTTGTTCTTCAATGTATGCCAAAGTTGCTACACAACTTAGTTTTTCTAGTTCTTGAGGTTTTTACTTCCTAAGTTCATTTTTTTTAAATCTGTGCGGTGATGTCTGATATTTTCTTACTAGAGATGAATTACCACTCTGATTTTGTCGTAAAAGCTGTGATGTTATTTTTTTATGAATAAAATTATTTCTGAACTTTTTTCAGTCTGGTGTTGTCTTAGGACTTCTTTCTAAAAAGATTTAACAGATCCAAAGTTGAAACTAAGGCACTTAATAAGACAAAACACAAAAACTGTATTGTCCCAAGTTAGGCATGGGTACCCATGTCTAACTTGAGACAAATGCCATATTTTTTTAGATTCTAAATGTACACCTAAAATGTTCAAATTATCAGTGCAAAAGGGCCTAGACACCCTTCAGAATGTGTTTTTTTAATTTCAATGGAAGGGTTGATTTTTAAGTGCGAAGTTCAAAGTTGTCCCGAGTATGGGCAGTTTTGACTGTACTTGATTAAAAATTGATTATATGACCTGTTTGTTGTCCCCATCAGGGCTAGCCTGATATTTCTTCCTGCATTACGCAGAGATAACATAGCTGTTCATTTTGAAAATTTTTGAAAGATTTCTTCTCTGAAATTTTTTTTATTTAATTTACAATTTCACACCAACTTAATGAAGAGCCATATATATAATTATTTGAGGAAAAAAAAACACTTCATGAAGCACGACTACAGTCAAGTCAAAGCCTTTCTTCTGTACTGTATTTTGTGAGATATTGCAGTGGTTCTACAAGTATTAGTAATAAATAGCAGTGGCAAATAGTTCATGATATGCTGTAAGGAACTTCTATAACATTGATCAGCAACCAATATTTCAATTTATTGACTATTTTTTCCTGTTGATTTTTTCCTTAAAAATCTATGCTATGAAAGTTTATAAAAGCGCAAATTATAAAACAGAGCATCAGTTCTACTAGTTCATTTAACTCTTTAAGTGAAAATTGATGAGATATCTCCTTAAAAGCCTGTTATTTTAGCAATGACAAGTCCAGATATTCAGGGGTGGGAACTCTGCGGCAATTGCGCCGCACTGCGCCAAAACTAATATCTTGCGCCATCCTGCTCCAATAGCGTATTTTCGCATTTTTCTGCTCCAAATAGCGAATTTTGCTTCAGTATGCCCGGAATTTCAGAAAGGGCGCCAAAAAATTTTTGTTCCTGCTAGCCACGAAACGTTTCTTTACGAGAAGAGCTTATTTTATTCCACTATACTTAAACTATCGGCCCCTGATCGGGCTTTCCATCGCGAAACCCCGATATTGTCCGTGATCGTGGAACTGAAGATGGTTTGCAATGCCTTTCATCTTTAAAGTGCAAATTCGAGTGTTTTCGTTTTTAAAAAAAAGTCGTCACTGGAAGCAGCAAAAATTACTGTAGTTGATTGTGATTGTGTTAAATCCCGATGTTTCGTGAAAAAAATTTTCATTCCGGTAGTAAAAAGCGCATGTCCGCCGAATTACGAATGTTAGTTTAGAAACTTTGCCGAATAACGAGCGTTAAATCGCCAATGTTGCCCAATAACGAGCATTAAATCGTCAATCTCGCCAAATAGCGAGCGTTAAATTGTCAATCTTGCCAAATAGCGAGCGTCAGATCGCCAATCTCGCCAGATAATGAGTGCTGAATCAACAAACATAGAGTTGATTCTTCGGATTTCTCTCCCATTTTGCAACAATTTCTTTCCAAGTTTCTTTCCATTGAAAACTTATTTTAGCTCATTTGAAGTGCTGCTGTTCAAGGCAGCAGATAGTGCCCTCAGTAAGCAAAAATCATCTTAAATGAATGGGTGCAAAAAGTTTTATGATAGCCGCTCTTTCAAACAAGGTGTCAAAAGCCTAAAACACCAAAAACAAAAATCAAGCTGACAAAAAGATGTTTGATAACAAAAGGCAGTGCAGTTTTATTTTGAAAAGGGTTGAGGGTTAACGAAAATATTCTTGTCAATTTCACTGCTCCAATTTATAAATATCTGCTCCGAATCCCATATTTTGCTGCTCCAAAATGGACTTGGTCACTTTCCACCCCTGAGATATTTTATAAAGTGGATTTCTCGATGGAAGACTTTTCCCTATACTCCTTAGCATACACCTGCTGAAAATCAGAACAAAACATACCCTATTAAAAACGTTTTGCCTTATTGAAGGGGGGGGGGGGGTCATTAGTGATTTCTGCTGTGCTACTTTAAGGGTTGAAAGACAGGGTAATGTTTTTGCAGATTTAGTGATGATACATGAGAAAGTGAAATAGCAGGGACTCTCTTTATTGGCGTCTATCTTTGGTATAGTTACGGACTGGTCAAGTTCAGTTGTTGACCCCTGCTTCACAATGCATTATAATCTATCTTGTAGAGAAAGCACCTTCAACCACTGACACAATTTTCTTTACGACATGCGCAAGTTGATGGAGGCTGCAATGTCTCTACGCAGCATATCACTCTACTGTGTGTTTTATAAAGAAAGAAAAGTTGTGTGTCTCTATGGTAATGAAAAACATTCTAAAAAAATAATAAATGGAAAATTGCACCTAATTTTTCCTAATGTCAAAAATCACATTTTATTTATAAATTTGCCTCTTTAAAAAACCAGAGTATTCGTGTATTATTGTCGTAGTAAAGTAAAATATTATTTCACATTTTTATTTATGGAACTTAATAAATCTGAATTTTTCCTTACACTTTGGTAGAAATTTGTAGAAAAATTTAATCATTATTTAGTCTTGGATGCGTGCAATCTCCTCTACTTTGCATTAATTTGTACACATTATAAATTTAGTGGATCTCCATGAAATGTTGGCCATATTTTGGAATTTATAAATGAAATCCAGAAAGATAGTGATGAATACAATATATCTTAATATACAATACAAATTTTAATATTGAACTTTGTATATGTTATTTACAAGGCAATAATAAACATGAAAATCCAAGATGTTTTTTTATTGTTTTTTTTATTTAGCATAACATTCTTTTGGCTACAGACACATTGGATTTGCAGACACACTTCATGTTGATTGGGGTGGATTACTTTGTAGAGAAATTGCTCAGCCTATTTGTTAGGTGATGCAAGGATATTGAAATCAGCACATTATTATTGTAGAATGCCTCATCATATTTTATAAGATATTAATGAATTCAAAATGTGTTTTATGTTAGTATTGTTCGTTGCGCTGTTGAATTCATTTCAGAAGTTTTTTGAAGTGGTGTTTTTAGGCAGTTTTTTTAAAATATTGTTTTTAGAACTGTATTGGTTCTAGCTTCATGCTCGCGTACATGTCTTTGACCCAAAGACTGAGATCTGAAATGCTGATTTGGTTCTCATCCTAGTTAACTATTTCCAATCATTTTCATCAAAATTTCATCACAAATCTTTCATGACTAATTTTTTTTCCATTTTTTTTACTTAGAAAAACGTATCAGGCGACAAAAAACTGATATAGAGGAATCAGATACTGAAAAAAAAGATGAAATAAAAGTGCCGGAAGATGATGTGGTCATGACGAGTCATGCTTGAATTGTTTTTTTTCAAGCATTGTAATTTAGTTGTGCTAGTTTAACCAAATACTCGAGTCTGTGGCAATACACATTCTTTTTTTTGTGTGTGTGTGGACTAGATACCCTCATGTATCGTGTACATTGATAAAAAATTGCACTCAAGTATTTTTCAGGAAATAGATGCCTTGAGTAATCTTTTATTTTATTCAGTTTTTTTTTTTTCTGTAAAAAAATTATATATTTCTGTTGCCAGTATTTTTATTATTGTTTTGATAAATTTGTTTATTGAAAGAAAAAGTATGTTATGTGAACCAGAATATTTATTGATTTTTATGTAAAGTAAGTTATTAGAGTGATGTAGGAAGTTGATGAGAGCATGTTAAACTGTTATATATGTGTGGAAATATATACATGCATACAGTAAACATAAGTAACCTTGAATCCTGTGCGTGTTATAATGATCATGTTCCTTAATCCCCCCCCCCCACATCGTCTCATTTTTTTGTTATGTTATCTTTTTCCTCTCTTTTTCAGCAGTGTAGTGATGCAGTAGAACTGCTCATATCTAGAACAAACCAAATAATACTTACCTTGCGTCCAGTTACGCAAATGCCCTTTTCAGTGTGTTATGAAAATCAAAATAGTACTAGATATAGTATTCCATAAAATTTTTAAAACATTTACATAATTTCTTCACCATAAATTAGCAGTGAAATTGTTTTTAAAGTATAAAAAATTGTCATAAAAAGAAATTTGGCTGATAATGTCCAATATATCCTGTGAAACAGTGAAATAATTGTGAATTTTTTGCACTTCCCTAATGTTAAGTTTGATGCAATCAATTCACCAAAGTATTTATCAGCTTAAAAGTGCAGTCGGCCTGCGTGGTTTTTTTCCCCTTTATTGGAAATTTTTTCTGGCAACACAACAATTGTCATTCACGTGTTTTGTTTACAAAATTTGAGTTGTGCATTTGGATGGCTCATTTTTCTAGTGCTACTGATAATGTTTTGAAAAGCCGAAAAAAAGAAAACTTGATGAGAAAAATTAAATATATTAACTATGCTTGGCTAAAGTAAGTCAGTTGCTGCTGTGGTCCACCATTACAGAATCAATGAATCTACGATGAGATATTTCAAGAAAATGGAATCTGAAATTTGATCAGCTGTAGCTGCACACATGGCAGTGAAAACTTTGCATCGCCTACGGGATCCATGTGTTTCTCGTACAGAAAATGCTGTTTTTTGTGGGTACAAGACTGTTACAAAAAGGTGTTACAATTGACTGTAATAATATAACAGAAAAGGCGAAAAATTTTACTCTTCTATATAGGAAAGGGCTGGTGAACCATCTATTTCATCAGAATTTTATGCAAGTAAAGGTGGTTTCATTGGTTTAAGAAAGGATTCAGATCATGCAATGTAAAAATCGCTGGTGATCAAGCCTCTGCCAACCAGGAAGCAGCTAAAAAATTTCTAGAAAATTATTGAAGAGAGGGGTTACGCACCTCAGGAAGTGTTTAATGCTGACAAAACTACACTATTTTGGAAGAAAATTCCGCAAAGAAATTAAGCGAGAGAAGAAAAGCGAACTCCTGGTTTTAAATTTAAAGCAAGTAGAGATAGACTTACTATTTTGTTTTTTTTTTGCAAATGCATACGGGTACATAATAAAGCCCGCAGTCATTTTCAAATCTGCGAATCTGTGAGCATTGGAGAGATGGATAAGCCTAAGCTCCCAGTATTTCGGATGAACAATAAAAAGGATTGGACTACGAAAACACTTTTCCTGGATTAGTTTAAATGGTGTTTCATTCTGGATGTCAGGAGGTACCTTGAGAGTGAATACATGCCATTTAAAGTTGTTTTGATACTGGATTGACCGAGGAGGAATTAATGCAGCTGACTGGTTCTGAAAGCAGTACCTACCAGATGAAGATAAAAATAAAGAAGTAGAAGACAAGTTCACACCACAAGTAACAGTGAAGGGCTTCGCAAGTCCAAATCAGCAATAGATTATTTTCACGACATAGATCCCTCTATGGTACATTCTTCATGTGTATAAAAATTAATAGAGGAAGCCTTGTAAACATATGATGATATGAAGAAAAACTGCAAACAGAAATTACAATGTTCTTTCAGAAAACATCGCCAACGATCACTGCAGTCTTTTCTACATTCTCTTCTACCTCTGCATCACCCTGCTCTTTCTCATGATGTTCAATAAATGAGATGTACGGGAAAAAACCTATGGTTTCGGTTATTCTCGAATTTCCTGTATTCACGCTCACTTCCGCGAATACGGTGGACGACGACTGTATAGTGATACCTTGGTTGATATTGATAATTCATTCTAGAATCACATTTGTGATTTGTGTGCGAGTGACGGACTCGCGATGCAAGGATCCGGGTTCGAACCCCACAGTGGTGGTCGGCTAAAGTTGGTTTTCTGTGGTTCCCAACTTCAAGGTGCAAATGCGAGCCGATCTCCCCGTTAAAAAGTCTCGCCACAGAGAGCAACAGTCCTACAATGATAAATCATTCAATCATAACACTTCACTCATAGTTAGAAAAACTAGTGGCAGATGGCAGCACTACAACATAACAAGCATTGCAGAGAAACAACAAAACTTCACGTCAGGTTTCACTACACGTACATGCACATTCCCGCATGTACCGATTCGTTGGGGGGTTCCGCTGGGGGGGGGGGTGCATGTGTGGTGTAGCAGTAGTAGGTAGGGCCTCCAAAAAATGGCTCGGGAATCCATGATGTTCTTAAGTCAGCCACCTCGTTGGGCAATTTGCCTGTTGTGGCATTGTATTTGTTTGTCCAAACATGATTTTCTATAGGTTTTTGTGTAAAATTGTTTAATTTGTTCCAGTTATTGCTTTAAATTTGAAGGTAAGTTTTTATAAAATACTAAGAAGCACTGTAAAAAGACAAAAACTGATTAAAGACTTAAATTAATAGCTTCAATATTTGATGAAAGAGAATTTATAGGAAGATGACTTACATAAGATATTTTTATTTTACACTATGTACATAACCCAGTTTGGTTCCTAGTTGTCTGTAGGAAGTATTTTTTGTTTCTGTCTCACAATATGCAGATAGAAAAGACATGCTCTTATAGTGTCTAGATTGTTTAGTTTGATGCTATGTCTTTCATTGAAAGCATTTGTGCACTGAAAACATTAAACTCAAGGTTTTTTTAATGTCTTTTTTATTTTCCTTAGTCTCTAATTTTGCATGAAATGGCTCAAATTTTCTAAAACAGAAATAGAGAAATACAAATATTCTGGTGATATATATCTGTACCTATTGGTATAAAGTGATTCTTAGATGGACATAAATTATTTCGGCTTGAATGACAGTAATTCTGATTAGTAATAATCACGTCTCAGCCTTTTGACTAAGACTAAAATGTAGTAATTCTGGTTATGATGGGAGCAAAAATTAAGCTCATTATGGGTTGTTATATTAGTGTGTGCATCCATATCAAAGAAAGCGTTCGTTAGAAGAAACGTTCGGCTGAAAAACCACAATTTTTTTTTGCTAGCTAAAAAATTTGTAAGCCAAGGTATCACTATATTATTTTAGTCTTTTTGGAAATGCACTGAGATATATTTAGTTGCAAAATATTTCCAGCCTATTTTTTTTTCAGATATGAGAGGTTCTACTGTGTGTGTGTGTGTGTGTATATAAAGCGAATATTATTCTGTTGACCCAATATTCACATTTCTTTACCCCCCCAAAAGCTATATCCATACATTTCTTTCGTGGTTACCTCATTTATGGTTTTCCTTTCGTTATTTTGCATTATAATGCAAAAAAAAAAAAAACCCATGATGAAATTATTTTGCAATAAAACAATCTTTCCTGTATTATGTTATCAATTTATACCAGTCTTGATTCAGTTAATGCAATGGTGGCTCTAGATATAATTTCCTGTGTGTGATGATGGCATGATAACTTCAGTTTATGTGCTGTTTTTGTGTTTTTTTCCTCTCTAAGAAATAGTGTTAAATAATGATATTAGTTAGTTTCTGCCGTCAATTTGCAATGAACAAAAGTGAAGAACAAACATTTAAATTTATTTTTCAAATAAAAAGTTTAAAAAATTATATAGCATGTGTATATAAAGACATTAGCATTGATATATGTGTCACGATGAGATACATTCGAGTGCAACTCTGCATAATATGTATGATACTGGTGAAACTTGAGATTACTGGAGCAAAAAAAGATAATCATGATTCACAACTTGGCATAGACGAATGTATTCTACTCAGTTGTTCTTGTTAGTTATTAGCTCCACTGGAAGTGGGAGGGGGTTCAGTTCATATCAGAAGGGTTCGGTCCATCGAAATTGAATTTATTTTGGTCTGAGAGAAAATGTTTTACTCAGGTAAATCATGAATTGTATTTTCTACCGCCGTATTGTCTTACTCAGACTTTCATATAGTGTTTCAATTCTATTTCAGATGTTTTTACTCTTTGTTTTACTCTAGTGTTTGTTTTTTCTATCTTCTCATGGGGAAATTTTATTGCGTACAATTATCATTTAGCACTCTAAAATTAATTTTTGGCAGTCAAATAATTGTTTATTTTATTTGTGATAGCAATAAATGAGTGTTAAAAAGCAGTTTAAAGCACTGGATGCTAAATTATGAACGAAGGATGTATCACCGAAATGTTTTTAAAAGTTATTTTTTAATGTAGCAAAACAAACGAAACAAAACAGTGTATAACAAAACTTACAGTGTATAGGTTTTCACGGTATTATTAATATGGACCACAGTTATATGTTGTTTGAACATTATGTTTAGTGATCAAAGTAAATTGTCTTACTAGAAAATTTTAGACACATAACAATCAGGAGACAAAATACGCGATGCATTCCATAAGAACTTTGAAAGCAATCAAGAAATCATAATTAAGAAATATAGGTACAGCAAAAAATAATTTATTCCTTTTTAAAATATCTTCCCTCAGATCATATGCAATGGTACCATCATTTAATCCACTTTTCAAAGTAAGTAGAGAAGGTTTTTTCTGAAGTAGCCTCGGTGAACCCTACACAGCTGAAATAACCAATAATTCTCCCACAGAGCTTCTATGTCAAACAGCTAGAAATCATATGGTACGAGATCAGGACTACATAGGGATTGTGGTATGATTTTAATATTGCATTCACATATTATGTTTCAGTTTTGAAAAGTTTGTAACAACAAAAAAAAAGCGTTTATGAAGTGGGAGAAATTTAAGCTGTGCAGGGTTCACGGAGGCAGCTTTCAGAGAAAGACTTCTCTACTTGCTTTGAAAAGTGGATTGAATGATTGGGCCATTGCATATCATCTGAGGAAAGATAATTTAAAAAATAAATAAATTATTTTTTGCTGTACATATATTTCTTGATTTTTTTATGAGTTTACTCGTAAGTTTTTATGGAACACACCTTGTATATTCTGTAATACTTTTCCAAATTATAAATGTGTTTGCAGTTGTGTATACTGTGTATATACCGATTGATCAATAAATTTTTTCATGTTTAGATTCTAAATCAAATTGTTGTAATCAATGGCATGACCTTTAAATTTCAGTGGAAGATCTTGTATTTATAATTTTTTTAAATACAATGACTTGACAAAATGTTGATGCATATCAATTTTAGATAATGGTTCTATTGCTCTTCTGATGTTAGTCAAAACTCAGTATTTCTGCTGTTTCATGAATGTTCATTAGTTTTTTATAGAGCACATCTCATAGTTATTAATCAATCAGCAGTCCATAGGTCTGATGAAAATGTTCTTGAAGGTTCAGTGTGTGTCGTAAAACTAATTTAAAAAATGCTTTTTGTCTCTCAACTAAATTCTTCTTCCTCATAATCGCTGAATATCAAACTTCATTATGTGTAATCTAACATTTTTACACATTACTTTTTGGGAGTATAAATTTTTCCTTATTTATATATATGCAGATCAGTTTAAAACAAAAAGTGAAGCTGTGTATATATCCTAGACCGCTAGTTCGTAAATCAAAAGTGCTTGATTTAACAGGTTAAATGGAAAGAAAGAATTTTGACAAATTTATCTTTTAAATTGGTAAATTCAATTTTTCTAGAATTTATTAAAATGAAAAGCTCTCAAGCTCTTCACATAAATAAAAGCAATCATATAAAAATAAATAGAATAAGTAAATTCTTGTTGTATTTTCACATTCAGTGGTAACAGATACTTTTCCTATCATTCAAATTCAGTCAGGGTTGGTTTTTGCCATGTGGAAAAAAACTGCCTCTGCAAAAGTGTTTTTTGTCAAAGAATTTAAATTTGAATGGCATAGAAATTAAAATTTAAACTTTTTTGTGACATGTTCAGAGAATCTTAACTTTCTCTACAAAAGTGCAATATTTTAAATTAGAGTTTTTCCTCTTTCTAATCAGACAAAAGAGTCAAGATAAATATGAATAAAAACATTTCTTCCCAGCAGGTTGGCTGTACCTAATTTCTCAATCATCAAATGCTTTTTCTTAATGAAGCCCACTGACATGAGTGATAATGCAGGAGTGCAAGGAATATAGCAGTATTTTCTACCTAGCTCTTAACTGAATACCCTCTTGGTAAAACAGAGGGAACTAAGAATTCAGACTATGCCTCAGTTGCTTTTATTTTCAGTCTATAATTTCTGCTTTATTCTAAAACACATCTTGTAGACAACCTTTTTAAAACCAGTGAAATAAAAAATAGCGCGAACAGGAATGAGAGTGGAAAACCCTCTGCTCATTTCGTTAGTTTTGATAATGTTTGCATTGTTAGTGTTTATTGCATTTTAAAGAACTGAGAGATCACTATCATTAAACAGTACACAGTAACAGTCTTTTTCTTTGGGAGATTTCTCTTTTTTTTAATTGCTAAGAAAAATTAGCTTGTTAAATATGCTTGTACATATTCCTTAAGCAGGGCTCCCACTCGTCCTACTATTCGGTAAAAAAAAAATGTCCTACTTTTCCACCAAATCCTATCAATGAAATTTGTGTAATTGATTTTAATTGAGCAGGGAATCATTGATATATTGGCGAATATTACAAATGTTCGAGATTGCAATTAATGATTTCTGCCAAAGCAGAAATTGTATCTTTTTTAAAGTTATTTGGGGTGGGGGGGGGGGGGGAGAGGTTGTATGTGGACCATTTGGTTTATTAATTTTATCATTTGCTTAGTTTGAGGGTTTAACAAGTATAGTAGTCATTAAAAATGTCTGTCTGGATGGGAAAAATAATTTTGTATTTATTACTTCCTGGTCTTGGACAGTAACTAACATTCAAAATTATGGTGCAAATAGGTGAAACAACATGTTTGCATTACAAAGCAGATACATACATAGGCCTATATTCTAGATTCAGTGATTCTGATGCTACCCAATAGCATTCAGTTGTTTTCTGTATTTTTCAGGCATGAAAAGAGGCATAAACGATATTTGCAATGTGCTCAGCAAAGAGTTAGAAATTAAAGTGCTTCATTTGTCAAAAATGATTACACTGGCATTGAACAGTAAAATGCAAGCAAATCCCCTTTAAAAAAGGACAGACAATGTAGTAAAACTATCTGGGTCTCCTTGCCTTATTTAGATTGGATCTTGTAATTTACACATTTTGCACTGTGCTTTTGAAAGTGGTCTCGAAGGAGCGTCATTCTTAAAAAACGTATGTCTTCAAAATTTGCTATGCATTGTTGAAGAGAGTTGGCAAACTCTGCACTTTGGAAGACTACAAAAAAAGTAATATATATGAGGAGAGAGAGCGAGCGCACAAAGAATTATCTGTGGTTGGTAGTACACTGTTTTAGCCAAAAATTGGTTTAGTAACCAAGTCATTTTGCTTTGGCTTGAGTAAATCTTATAGGATACTGAAATAGTGCTAGGAAAAAAAAATTTTTTTTAGGGATTTTTTTCATTATGCTATGATTGTTGTCTAAGGGGTTACCCTCCCCCATCCTACTTTTTCTAATTTTTTGAGTGGGAGCCCTGCTTAAGGTACACACCACTTGCTCGAAACGTTCTCACAAGCAATATATCTCTTCAATAATATTAATGGGAAGGTGAAAAATATATTGGAAACTATCCATCTCTAACGCGATAGTTGCATGACAGCCATGATGCAACATGTATTTTCAAGTTTTTCTCTATTTTTGCCTGGTTTTTTCCACTTTCTGCTTGCGAAAACCCAACCCTGAATTAAATCAACTATGATGGATCATGAAATATTTAGTTGAATCATCAATTCTGAGAAGTGATGCACACATTTTCTAAAATGATTCTAATGCCATTTTGTTTTAATTCAGATGTTAAATAGGAAAAAAAGATTGGCAATTTCTATGGTGAAATTAAAAAAAAAATCATTTTTTTTACTAAATCAGTTTGACATTAAAATCAATTTTTGTATTTAAAATGGCAAAATTAAATTAATAGGTTAAAAAAAAAAACTTCTCCGAGCTCGTTACAAAAATTATTTTTTAGATGTACAAACTTGTGACATGATATGACCAGTTTGTATTTGGTAAAAGTAAAGGTTGCATTATATAATAAGGCTATCAGAAAGTCTATATTTTAGAAAGGTTCCATCTCTACCTTACTTCAATTAAATGAGTGAAATGTGTCTGTATTAAAAAAAATCACAGCAATCAATTTGAAATGGGAACTCAGAAGTAAAAAAAATTACAATGCAAACTGTAACATTGCAGAACCCAAATCTAAACAAATGAAGGCTACGAGTTTTATTTATACCTAGGTTATCTATTTGTCTGCTTTTTAGTCTTAAGTTGGCAATTTTTTGCTTTGAATGTTAAAATTTCGGGGCTTTTTTTAATCATTAATTAGCCATCTCTATAGACCACTAATTTTCTCTAAGACGCTAAAGCGTGATGTTACTTTAAATATCTCCCTTTTTTAAATACAAGTGGCCTACTTGTTTAAATATCTCATAAAATGACCTGCATAGCTAAACCTATTGTTGGGTATCAATCGGTGACGATTTGCTGGATGCCCCACTTTTGTCTCAAAAATATGGTCAGTTATGGCTGTCTGTGGCGGCGGCAGCTTCAGTTGTATTTATGGTAGTGATTTTTTGCTTCTCTCTGTCTTCTTTTAAAAATCTTGTGATAAACACACAAATATGCAACAACACATCAGGGTAGGATTTGCTGGGTTAGAATTCACTGATATACAGATGTGCTACAATAAGAAGTAAATTCACTCATTGAACATTTAAATAAGATTTCATTCACCAATCTCCAATTATGCTATAGCTGGTGTTTATTATTTCCCTTTCTCTGTACAGGCATAATTCTTGCAGTCTGAAAGCATTTGTATTTCTTAACAGAAAGTCTATATTATTCATTATCAAAGTTAATGACAACTGGTTAAGTAATTATGCATAGGACATGATAGTTTTTTTCCCTTTGTGAATCAGTTGACAGTAGGATCCTGATTATTCAAGCTTTAATTAACCGAGGTACTTCTCAAACATTTATTTTAAAAATTAGAGGCAGTAAAATGACTTGTGAAACACCTTGTGCATTGACGAACTGGTTCACAGAACGCCTATGCGAGTGTTTCAAAATAATTGACCATGGGAAGTATTCAAGACAGTCTTCTGTCATTGATCAATCTTTCGAAATCAAAAGTATGTAATTTTTGAAATGTCGTTAACCCTAAATATATTACAGTATTTCAGGTAACTATAATAATTTGCAAGCATTATCTAACAAGCAAAAATAACTTATAGTTGAACCATTTACAGCTTCAACCACAAAATTCTATAAGGTATGTATTATTCATGTTCAGTCCACATTAGCGTGGATAATCAGGGGTCCTACTGTACTTTAAATTGCTTGAATTTAGACTTGTGTGAAACTGCAAACGATTATAAATACAGTAATTTTGTTTATGTATTTATTATTGTGAACTTCTCATCTTTAGTATCACACTTTTATCGATATTTATGTCGAAATAAAGTTTATTACTCTTAGGATTATTTCATTTTTCATACCCTAAATGAAACATTCCAATTACAACCATAAAAAAACCTAATTCAGTTGTAGGAAAAATGGTATAGTAGTGGCCATAGATCAAGGTGGTCCAGACCAACTCAAATTATCTGATAATCTATATATATATATATATATATATATATATATATATATATATATATATATATATATAATTGATTTTCTGTGTATGTGTGTGTTCTCTATACAAATCTACAATTTTAGATCGATCGTCGCCAAATTTTGCATATATACCAAATGGGACCCGACTTAAACGATAGGCTACTTTAAAATTTCATCAGAGCCGGGCAAATGCCCCAAATGGGCAAAAAACTGTCATGCAACAATGGTTTCTGGGCCTCAACAATCACTTTCGGAACGTTTACTTTGGTTCCCTAGCAATGCGTTTCAGACGTGTATAAGCCTTTACAATAGTTTGTCACTTCTTTAATGCTGCCAGTGTATGTATACACTTTTGGGGCAAGTTTAGGAGAATAAATTGGTTGTAGAAGTATTGGAATACAATGTTTTAACACAAGGAGGAACCTGTGAGCCAGCGCATTATCATGATGGAGCACCCACGACTTGGCCTTCCAAAGATCAGGTTACTTGCATCTCGCAGAATCATGATTGTTATTAATCATGTCAGGTTTTACCAGTAAAAACCCCTGCATTCCGGTACTTTTACAACCAGCTTATTTCCCTGATCTTGCCCCATGTGACTTTTTCCTAGAACAAAGAATTTTCTTAAGGGGCAGTGATGCTCAAGTTCCAAAAAAGTACAGCAACAAAGGCACTGGAGGATGTGGCAAAAGAAGACTTGCAATCCACATTAGCATCTTTGTATGAACAATGGCAAAAATGCATAATTGCACAGGTTAGTTACTTTGAAGGAAACACCAAATAAACAGGTTCTATCTGTATACATTCGTCTGTGATAGAATAAGTTTTGGAAATTTTTGAACATAGCAGTAGGATTTTCATCATATACACAATATTCTTTGTATTTTATAGGTAAGATAGACATGTATCAAAGTTAAGCATGTCCGGAACTCTTTTGTTCTTCCCATATTTTGACAAGTTCTTGAGGATCATGAAAACCGTGAGAGGCTATAACATCGGAGTAAGAGTTTCTGTCATACGGCTTCCTCCAAAAATAGAAATTCTCATTATGTCTAGGTTTAATACTACATTTCTTTGCAATAATTCCTAAAAATACATCATCAAACCTGAACATTTTTGTGTACATACTCATATAATACATGTCTTTAAGAACTGGGAAAGTCATAACATAAGCTCCAGCAGTTACGTAAGGTGGATACATCGAAAATGGATACTCTTTGAGATCCACATACCATTTACTGAATATGTGCCTCATAGGAGAAGAAAAAAATACATATCCAGCTAACAGCCTGTTATCGAATCCACCCACGGCTGAACCATCTTTTATTGGGCCATAATTTGCAGCAAAGTAAACAGGTTTTTGGAAATCTAAATTCTCATTCAGCGGGTTACGGAGGAACTTCAGTAGATTCTTCGTAGAAATGTACATGTCGTCATCGGAAAACATCACAAACTGTGCTCGAGGACAATTTTGGAAAGCCCACTTGAATCCTATCATAGTTTTGATTGTATTGTTGTAATAAGTGTCCACGAAATCAGCCTGGACAATGTCATAGTTTTCATGATATTCGTCGTCGATGGCATCTTGTACTTTGGGGTCTGACGGAGCTGAACCCAGCACAAATATCCTACGTATAACAACATCGGAGAATCTTTTCTCATAACCCCATGATCTACGAATAGCGTCTCTCTGAAGTTTGTTAGGTATTGCGGATTTGATGACGAATAATATGACAACATTTTCGTGTTGCCCGGTCTTCGAACCCTTGCATTTATTTGAGTTCTTAATTCTCAGCATGTAATCAAAGGTGTTTAGAGGTTTTACCGCTGTGTCATCGCTGGACTCAAGTAGAGTCGGTATTTCGTCGATTCTCACGTCGAGCGGATAAGCAAATTCACTGTAATAGTCTTTCTCGAACAAGTGGGTAAACACACCGAAAACGTAAAAAAGCGCTACAAAGCCAAAGAGCGAGCAGAGCAGAAATATTCTAGTCCTGCGCTTGGGGTTCCTTCCTTGGAGCATCAAAAAAATGTTAGCAGCGCGCATAGCTTGCCGTCTTAATACGATACGACATCGGCGCATTCCATCAACACATAATCGTTATTTGATTTAAAAGAAAAAAACTTTCCCATCAATTCGCAGCAGACGCTTTTACGTGCTCTAAATAAATAAATAAACAAACAAAGGTGTTGACGATGATAGTGATTGGTGAAGCATAAATGACCCTATCTCTCGGACATGGAAACAAACTTTTGTAAATTCATTGACCATACCTTCTAAAGAAAAGTCATGACTTGACATACTAAACGTAGAGTGTTGTCAATTGCCACCAAAAATTATGCCAAAAACAAGCAAAAATGTTAATTATAACGTTAGGATTACAAGGTTTGGAAACTACAGAATGAAGACGCGCATGCTTCTGTTGCCTTGGTAACGACTATCGAATAAGGTCCTTATCAAGTTGCCTTGGTAACGACTATTTTATCTCTTGAAAGTATGACATCACTCTTCACTATACATACGAAGGTTTTTAACTACTGGCTGTTGCGAAGATGAATTTTGGGAAGAGATAAAATTCAACTCCCTTTGCGGGGAATCGAACCCACGTCTTTCACTTTCCGTTTGAACGCCCTAGACCAGCGGTTCCCAACCTCCTTCAGTCCGCGTACCCCCAGCTGGCTCGGTTCCTTTCCGCGTACCCCGCATTGAGAAGAAATCATGGCCCCCACAAGGGGTGGGCTGACAAGGCTCCAGCCCTGGGGCCCACGATGATTTTCATCATTTTTTGTTTTTTCTCGCTATAAATTCATCATAAAGGGGCCCGTGAAAGATCCCGGCCTAGGGGCCCTGCTTCAGGATGTGGGGGCCATGGAAGAAATATAAATAGTTTTTACCCTATTTCTCCTCTAAGGTACCCCCAACCCTGAATCCTCCAGAATTCCCGTATCTGTTTCACCCATTACAGATTTCGAAAACTTCAAAAAAAGTTACATGTTGAATTAAATGGTCTATTTTTTCATTATTTAGCTTTTTTATTTTTCAAGTAAGCAAACAAATTAACACAAAGATTGGGAAAAAAATTAATGTGATGTTTGGAACTACGTTGAATTACAAAGTTTTGAAAAATTAAGCTCAAAGAGGATCAATGCAAACTTAAATTCGTCCAATTTGCTTCTGTAGTTATTTTTTATGTATGCATATGAAGAAAACGCCCGTTCAACAAGCTCCGTGCTAACCATCGCCAACAAAAACATTATGGCTTTTCTAGAAAGTTCAACGTATTCCTTACCGCAGCAAGCCCAAAAACTGACTAGGTTCACCATTCCGTCATTGAAGACGATCTTCAGTGGGGTATCTGAAGCGAATTCTAACAACTTTCAGCAAGTTTCAGCACCTTCCCCCGAATGTTTTCTTTATCTCGGTGCCTCTGGTTGTGGCGATAACGCTGGCGTCGCACTTTGCACAAAGATGATGGATAAGTCAGCTCGGCTTTGCAGGAGCCATAGCGATAATACTGATATCACACATCGCTCGAATTTGGTGGATGAGCCAGAATGGGGTTGTCAAAGAGCGCCAACGCTAAATATATCCGTATTCCCCCATATCTTCTTTTTTTTTTTCAACGGTTAGATGCAAATCGGCTCAAGACAGCGGCTAAAGGCGCGAATCCGCTCGTGGGTACACAAACTTCCTTTGTGTTCCTTTTTTTCCTTTGTGTTCGTTGAAAAAACCGATTCCAGGTAGGTCCAGTGAAAACAGCTCAAGAATTGTTCACAACACCGTACAAATTACTGAACAACCAGTTGCGAATGCTTTCATTGCATGATCCGCGCGCTAGTGTATACGCGCCTTAAGATCTTTATTCAGCTTTGATTAGATGTCACTTGGAGCAGCAAACCAGTTCTTTGTTCAAAGATGGAGATCAATGAGTCCGCTCTTCTTTAGGTACCTTGACAACACAACAGTGTTTATGACGTTTAACACAGAAATTTTGAAAAGTTGTGCACAGCCGTTTCAAAGTCACGCCTTACACTGCCCGTTCCCGTTGTTTGTTTACATATTTTGACAACCGGTGGCAGACATTTTTTTTTTGGATTATGCCCAAATCCATTTTGTACTCGCGGCCATCCTCGATCGAATGGAATTTCGGATGAGTCGCGGAAGATACTTGGTCTTATCATGCAATATGAGCTAGAAATGGAGGCGAAAGACGACGATGACAGCAGCGATCGACAGTCCTCGAGTCTGTCTCTCACAGATTCAGACCCGACGTCTTCCCAAGAAAGTGAAGAGGATTCTCTCGAACTGTCGGAATCCGAATCCATAACTGATGTGACGCCGTTGAATTCGCCTTACTGCGACAGCCCGTTGCCTCGCGTCAGAACAAGTTCAGATTTTCGCCCCGACGCCGCTGCTGCTCAGGGAGGAGGGGATGACGAGGACGGCAACAACATCAACGTGTTGACTCAAGCCATCAAGAAGCTGGAAGTCGAACAGAAAGAGAGAATGATGAAGATGCAACAAGCTTCTTCGGCTGCTGCTGCGGCCTCTGCGAGTATGAACTGCTGCGTCAAGAAGAAAGGTTCTGCCGAGTCGAGACGCAGAGGCGTAGATGCCACCACGGCAGCGTCTGATAGCAGTAGCCACCAGCGTCTGTTGCTGAAACACGTCGTTTCACGTGCGAAGTCTGGCAGTGGCAGCAGCTCATCGCATGACCATCATCATCGCCTTCATCGTCGTTCCACAGTCATCAACAGACACAGGACAACGCTCTTGAATGCTGCTGACATTGGTCATGTAAGCATTCGCATCTCTTTCCCATTCTTCATAATTTAGGAATTGGCTGCATGCATGTTGCATGAAGTTACACATTACGCGCGAAGTTGCGTTATAGCTGTAGATAGATATGTGAGCTGTGCCTCTGTCCATGTATTACAGCCACTGTTTTTCTACTTACTGACTTACAACGCAACTCATCGACAACAGATTGTCGGATTCATTGGCAGATCATCTGGGGACAATTTACTGCTGAATCTTTCCCGGGGGGGGGGGGGGGCTATTACAGGGCTTTTGTTGCATATTTAAAAAATAATTTTCAAGAGAATAAAATTTAATAAAATATGTGTGTGATATATACACATTATACAAGGTATATAGGTAGCAGGATGCATGATATATGTGATTAGCAAACCGTTGATCCTAGCGATGTACTTCAACTTAGAATAAGTATTTTACCTGCGTTCAGTATTTTTTCCGCCCCAAATTTCCTCTGATTTTTGAATTTGAATATCTTAGTGAATATTGCACTTAAAAATGTGGATTTTTTTTGTCTGTATCAAGAGAGACAAGGCAACAACTTTCTAATTATTTTTAAGTACACAGTAATGGTATAACACGCTAGTTTTTTATTAATAACTGTACAACTTCTTGCAACACAAGGCCATCATTTCAACTTTTTCCAAGGGGGGGGGGCAAAGCACATGTACTCAATGTATGTATATATATATATATACCATTTTTAGTGTATTTTCAAAAGCCAGGGGGGTGGAGGCAATGGCCCTTCCTGCCCCCCCCCCCCTAAATGACAGGCCTGTCTTGCAACATGAATGACTCATCTAAGCACTACATGTTATTTGGATACTTTTTCTAGTTGGAAGTATGTCTCTAGGAACAATGGTTGACCAATAAAATGGCGTACATCCTCTGCATTCAGGTATGTGCTTGATGCTGCTGGCTAAGCGCAACCAACATACAGAGACAGGTGCGGAATTACATGAATATATGCAAAGCTTTACAACATGACACTGAACAGTAAAGATTTACAAAAGAACCATAAAAAGAGAAGAGCACTATAGGTTACCCCAGCATTGGTTTACGAAGAATGAATAAAAAAAAATCATGCACAACACGACTGCCAGCAGTGTTGTTTCTATGAAGATGGTTTGCAACACTACTATGCATCGAAAATGAGAAGCTGTACACGAGACACAAGTACATGACACGGTGCCGCAAAGGTTTACGAAGGATCAATGAGAAAAAATAAAAAATGACAAACAGGATGTATGTTTTACAACGAAACACGGTGCATGCATCAAAAAGCTACTGAGATGGGAAAAATACTGTACATAACCCAAGAGTATGATATGGCATTGGTTTATGTAGAATCAATGAAGGAATAAAAGGCAAATCACAGGCTATGCTTTACTACAAACCTTTATGCCTACTTTGATGTTTAATGGACTTTCTACCTGTAACATTCCATCCAGCACCATCAAAAACTTGGTTGATGAATCTGCTGGATGAATTGTGCCAGATAAAGTGCCAAAAGAGGTAAATGTAGATTGACCCCTTTGGCACAATCCAATATTGACGTAAGTATGTCTTTTACTTCAGAACCTTATATGAGGCCTTGGACAGAAATCAGAGCAACTAGACCATCAACCTATTGAACTGTACATTCACCTTGCTAACATTTCTCTGGAGATTTTCCGTAATGTTGCCATTTAAGAGCCGTTTGCCAAAGTTAATGGAGGCTGCAAAGTCTCTAAAACTTTATATCACATCACTTTACTGTGCACACCACAGGACACTTGTCTGGGGTGCCAAATAACTGAAGTTCGATTCCCAGAGCAAAGACTAGTGAAATTTTTCTGTACAAGCTCACGTTGGCATGATCTCCAGAAAAAGTCTCACTTATTAATGTATTGTGGGCTGAGAAAAAATAACTTTCATTGCATTTCTCTGAGGAATTTCTAATGAATTGGTGCATGCCAAAAAAGTATTGTAAGCATGTATATTCAAGACCCTAATGTAATGATGCCAAACTCATTTGGTTTCATGTTTGAGAATTGCTGCCAAATGCCTTCCATATTCGAAGCACCACTGTGTGTCTTATCAAAATGATACACGTGTCAAACCATAGCTTATAAGATTCATACAATGAAATTAAAATTCATAGACAAATTCTACTGAGAATCGGGGGCCCCAGACTCTTTCTCCATAGATGTGTTGGAAAACCTTAGCTTAAGAATTGAAAACGAAATTGAGAAAAAAGAATTCAGAAAAATGATGCAACCAAAAATTCTTGACTTAAATAAATTGAGCATTAGATTTTTTTTCGTGACATAGAAAACTGTTATTTTGACATCCCCCAAAAATGTTTTCTACCTGCCTAACATCATGCAACTTCTATTTGGCAGTCACCTCTTCAGATGGCCACTTTTTTTTTAAAGAATTCCCAGTGACCATATCGGAGGAGTTTCACTGTATTTATTAATTAAACTTACTATTTATTGATATTTAAAATTTTAAACTTGATGGTATGTATTCTATTTGCAGGGAGAGAAGTTGCAATCAAATAGATTGATAAAGTCGTCGCAGAAACAGGTTCGTCAACTGAAATGCCTGTCGCATCCTTCGCCATATACCTATGGTATGCTAGAAGGTCAAGCTTCTTGTAGTCATCAAATGAAGAAGACTGGAGAGGAGGATAAATAAATCATCTAGTCTCTCATAGGGAAACGATGACTCTTTTATTGATAATGTTATTATTCTTTTCTTCTCCTTTTGGTACACAGCTTCAGAATATCATATCAGAAAGTAGTTTGTACATAATACAAAGAATCATGAACAGGGATCAATATCATTAATTCTTATTTATTGCATTTGAATCAGGTGTCAGAAATTGCCACTTTGTACATGTGTACGTCTTTTGTAAAATGGTAATATTAACAATCTGTTTTAGTAAAACCCTATCGATCTGACCATAACTGACTGAAAACTAAATACATAAATGAATAATGAATACTCTTATTACTGTCCAATACTTAATTTCAAAACTGTTAGTCTTATAGAAAACTTCCAGTAACAAGAAGTGTTTAAATTTTTTAGAAAATGTTTAAGTCAGGGCTGGACAAATCCCAAATCGCCATGGTGACTAGACCTGAACTTTTCTAAATATTGTTGCTGAATTAGAGTACATTTCTAAATTGGAGTCTAATGGTGAAACAAAATTTTCTGATTTCATTATGCTATGCCTTTTAACATGAGAAAAGTAAAAAAAACACCCATTATTTATAGGACAATTTTTCTTGAGCAAATACCATACTCCTAAAAAAAATTGGGGTGGCACCTAAATATTTTTTCGATTTGTCAAGCCCTGGTTTAAGTAAGTGGTTTTCAAAGTGTGCGCCGTGGCTCCTTGGGGCATTGCTAAACTTTGTCAAGAGCATTGAACTAAGTCTAGGATTGTAATGATGTCTGCCAATGTAATGGTTAGCTGGATGGTACCCAACCAATTGCACAATTTTCATGAAAGTATTGCAAGTGCAATATATGAATATTAAGAGGGGGGGGGGCTGCTAAATGATAACTAAAGTGAGGATGCTGCTGGTAAATGTTGGATAAGTATTTCAACAGAGCTGCTAATAAATTATGACAGTCATCATTTTCATGTTCAGTAAAATGATGGCTTAGTAAAACCACTACCTAATGATGACTGTTTAAGGCTCTGTTGGTAAACAATGGTTAAGTAAGGCAGCTGGGAAACAATGATTGTTTAAAGTCATTGGTAAATGATGGTTAAGTAAGATCACTGCTAAGCTATGACAAAAGTCTGCTGAAAAAGAATGGTTGTTTAAGACTGCTTGTAAACGATGACAGATATGTACCGTTTTCCAGGACACTCTTGATATTTTTGTTAATGAATGTGCTTTAATTTCTATAATCAATAATGAATGAAATCAAATTATTTTTCGATATTTATTTGGCAGAACTGTTATTATGGGATTTGAACTAGCCACATGCTTTTTATCTCTGAATCTTGCATGAACCTAAAATGTAGAAATTTCCCCTGATCCACATTCTGTGTTTTTAATTTTTTTAAAAACACAAAAATATCTCGAAATCAGTTGATTCTTTCTCTGAATCCTCTTATATATATTCCTCTTATGCATCCTCTCTATTCCTCTTATATAACTATTAACTTGATCTATTGATCATTGTAGAATTTGATAAAATTACATTATATGATACATGCATGGTAAGTAGAGATGATACATAGAGAGAGCTGATGCATCCACTAGTTTGGAAATATTTTTACTTGCGTTAAAATAAAAATCAATTTCTTGTTTGGACATTTTCATTTTTTATAAGCTCTCGCATGATCCCCTATTTTATTCACACTTTGGGAACCACTGTACTACAGTACTACTTTGCTGCGATGTTGCGGAGAAAATTTTTATAATTGCAAGGAAAGAAAATTTAATCTTATTTTACTCATAACTGATCGATTTGTGTGTATGTATAATTAACTCCTTAACAATCAGGGATGAGATATCTCATTCCAACACAAATGGAAGAAATTCATTCCATCTCTCCCTGTTTTCCTGACCTTTGCATCATTCTGAAGCTTCATTGTAGCTTTTTGTTCACCTCAGCATTTCCCCTCCCTCTTTTATCATCTTTTTTTGTGGAGCTGTGCAATTATTTTTCTTCTCTCCTGTGTGACATTTTTTCCCCTCAAATGATGAAAGATAAATCTACTGGCACTCATCTTTTTTCCCCTCTTTTATTTATAACATATGAACAAGGAAACCAGTTTTTGATAGTTATTGCTGACAACTCAAATGCAGATCACTCAAATTTGTTGTCAAAAATACCTTTGTGAAGAGGTTAATATACATACAATACCAAATATGTTTCAAACTTTTCATATAAGCTGTATATGTATCGGTATGTATTTTGTAATGTATTTTAATTCATATTTTGGTAGTTATAAATCATTGATGTAATCCAAAACAAGAACACCCACACACATATGGCAACCTCATTCAAGTAGTAAAATACTTATTCTTGAGTGTAACTTGAATTGTTCAATTTGGGAGTTGAGATTAATACTTTGCGAGTATAGAATCGGACATAGGCTTCAAGTACTGTTTGGTGCTTCATGGAGCACTGCAGCCACAAGCAACAGGTTGAAGATGTCTGATATAAAGAGGGAAAGGTTTATTGAAAATATATGTTAAATCTGCTTGGTAGATATCATGTGCGACCATTGAGGATTTTTGATTCTCGTGCTAGTCTAGAATTTGTAATTTTTATAGTTTTTTTTTCTTTTTGCAACTAATTACAAAATTTATCAAGTCAATTTGTTATTCAAGTACGGTTCACTTTTCCATGTTTCACCTTAACATTGCCTAAAACATATCTGTCAGACCAGACACGACCCAGGCTCTGTCCCTTCCGGGATGTAAGACTTTTACCCGTGTGGGTAAAAGGCTAAAACACATATCTGGGTTCTTATATAACTTCTTTAACCATATTTTCACTTATATACAAGAGCATCTGTAATATTTGCCTTTTTTCCCCCATTTGTATTTTCATATCTGTCAATGTAAAAAAAATGTGATTGTAATTTAAAATACAAAAAATCTAACCTCTCCTAAACAAAGATTATTATCTGCAATAAATCAATGAAATCGCATGTGTAGGTCACATTTGTAATTGTCATGGGTGTCATTTTGCAAATATGATGTGTGTGTTTGCTGTTGCGATATTCAATTTATTACAACACACAATGCAAATTTAGGAGAATTCACTATGGTTGAAAACTATTTTATATGTGCTGGAAACTGTGTTTTTTTTCCTCCTGTTTTCCAATAGACCAAAGGTTGTAGCAAGCTGTATAGAATGTGAATTTGTAGTTGTGACATGAGGTTTTAAGCATATGAATGCTATTTAAGCTAATTAGCTCTGTTTGCTTCTGCTGAATTTTAATCAAGGATAAATTTTGAATCAATTAACTGCAATTAATATTTAGCATGAGTATGTAGAGATTCATGAATAATAATAATCGATACCATATTTGAATTGAAGTATTTAAAAATGGGAGATAGCCCCATTTATCAAATTGTATGCACAATTTCTTCATAATCCATGAATATGAAAATAATATTTTGTCAGTTATATTAATATAACAATGTAAATATCAAAGGAAGGAATATTAAAAGGCAAGCTATGTCTTATACTAGATATAAGTTTATTTAGTTCAGTATTATGACATTTTATATGTATTGAGCTATTTTGTTTCAGTTAAGAAAATGAGAAATGCCTTCAATATCATTAACTTATCAAATTTTTGATTCCAAGTGTGAGAATCGTGATGAAAAAGTACAGTAATTATATTGTATTCACTGTTTCAAATAATAATGATGAGAGTGAGCAGCTTTGTGTTTAATCATGTAAAGTAAATAACTGAGATTTTTACAAAATCTACCGTAAGGTTGGGTCTGTGTAAGTAAGTTTACGACCTTAACTGGCATTACACTGTGTAATACATAGACTTATCTAACTATCGCCAATCGAAATGTCATGATCAAACACCAACTTTGAGGTTAATGGAGGGAAATAATTGATTATAAGATTTTTTTTCTTTTCTGTAATTTTTGATAATACACTTGTTTATTATATCAATATGTATATGAGAAAATGATCGCAGATGCCATTTATGGCAAAATTTCCATATTTTCTCTGCATCTGAATTGACTTCTTTTTTATATCATAGTATGCAAAAATCTTACTTTATTACTGCAGTTGTGAAAGTAACCCCCGTTTGGCTTCCTAAATGCTGGGATGGAGAAATTCAGATCAAATTATGTTATTTTTATGCTTATTTTTGAATCTGTTAGATGTTGTAATAATTATTAACTTTCTCCTAGCTCTGATTGGATTGAATATTTTACAACTCTGTATATATATATATATATATATACTCAACGAGGGGTACATCAGTTTTCCATGATAGAAACTCATGAAATGGTTTAGGTTGGACGATTTGGAACATGATGTAGCTATCATATAGCGTAAATATTTTGGGCTTCATTTGATCACAGACATGTCTAATAAACTTAATATATTTTTGTGTAAAATGTCAAACTTCCAAATGACACAGTGCACAGAGTTCTCTCTTTGTGTATTTGTATGTAGAGTCCCTTTAATCTCTACTCTTGTCACAGATACAGGAACTTAAGTATTTTTTATAGTTGTACAGCAAAAATGGGTTCGGAAGATTGGTCTATTAATGCAGTTAATTAAATGCTGTTTGATTAATTTTGTTTCAATTCAGTAGTGCCTCCATTAATTACTATTTACAGGGTAGTCATTTTCTCAGAATTTTTTAAAATGAATGTCTAGTTATTATATTGACGTAATATATTTCAATGCTTTCAGTAATGAATTTGTGCTAGAGAAATTATAGAGCAAGGCGGACAAATAATACAAATTGTAGAATACTTCTAATATATATATGTGTGTGTGTGTATATATATGAACGTGTAACAACAAATGTAATAATGCTTTGGTTTATTTTATCTTGGTGGCATTGTTCAATGTTCTATGCTTGTCAATACATTTTTAATGAAATTCACGCAATTATTGAAATATCATAAATGTTTACTACACATTATATGATAAAATTATGAAATTCCTTTAACTAAAGTAATCCCTATAACGATAAGAAATTAATTTTTTTTGTTTAATATCTCTTGCGGCAATCATTGTTATTATTAGTATCTGCAATTGATTCAGATAATGCTGCAAAAAAAGTTGAAATGGCAATTATGTACTTGAATAATATCATGTATGAGTATATTCACCTATGGAATATTAAGTGTGATGAAATGAAAAAGTGATGAGTGCTGTAGACAAAATACATAGTATGTTTTTCAAAAAAAAAAAAAACTGCATGAGAATCTTGCGCGATAGAAGTGAACTTCTCATGTTGAATCCAACAATTATAGTCTAAACTAGTTTGTTTGTGCTAGCTGAAATGGGAATAAAAATTTTTGATTTCCAATATCGCATCATTTACAGGTGAAACAGGTATTTAATGTTTTTGGAACCAGGGGTGACTTAAGCAAGGGGTGGCAGCGTAAACGTTAGTTAGACTCCAAAATTTTTAAAAGTTTCACACACTAAAAATTAACATGACATCACACGTTTGAGCCATACTTCGATAATGAGGATGTTGAGAAAACTTGAGGGAATAGGCAAGGTAAAACGCCTGGAACCGTGATACCAGAAACAAGAATGTAATCTACCAGGGTGGCTCGAGACAATTCGATATTGAGGATGTTGAGAAAACTTGAGGGAATAGGCAAGGTAAAACGCCTGGAACCGTGATACCAGAAACAAGAATGTAATCTACCAGGGTGGCTCGAGACAATCTCTATCCATGTGGGACTTATTTTTTGCGCTTCCTGCCTATCCCCTCCCCATGACCCCACATCCTGCATAAGGGCCCCTAGGCTGGAGTGTTTCGTGGGCCCCCAAGTCAGATTTTGCATGGAACCCCCTTTTGTGTTTCCCCCCCCCCCCTCAAAATTTCACTATATCTCTAAAAAAGTTTCGCCTCAAAAAATAGAGAAAAAATAAAGGATGTGGTGATGTTATGTGCACACTACACCAGTAGGTCATTACGCAAGCTTGTCAGCATTATTTAAAGAGGGGATTACCGTCTAATTCAGTCTCATACCTTTATTCATTGGAGCCTTGTACCTTGGTTATCATTTTCTATAACCAACGACCACTGCCGAACCCTTACAAAGCGAAGCCACAGTTAACAGTCAGGCATTGTAACATCTACATTGTACCATAAGAGCAGGCATTCTGGAAATATTGGGTGCGGGTGTTGTGTTTTTGCATGATAATGCCCTTTTAGAAGTATACATGCATTAACCTATCTTCTCGTCAAAATTTTGCTGGAGAGTACTGTATTAGAATGAAGTATATGTTCGTCCTATATACTACTGCCTGGAACTGTCACCTTGTGATTCTTCCTTGTTTGTACTACCCCCATTCGAAAAGCACGTGAAAGGATGGAACCTTAGAAGCTCGCTAGTCTAGGTGAAAGATGTTGGGTATTGTTTTGCAGTGAGCGCTCAGCCAACACTGCCGTTCTAGCTGGTATTGGCTCAGCTGACTGAAAATGTTCTGCAGTAAGAACTCCCAAATACCCACAACGATATTTTTTTTTTCTACGCAGAAGAGTTACCTTTCTTTTTGTTAAAATTCTTCCAGAGATTGTTCAGTCATATACGTCACTGTTGTTGGTATACTCTGTTTTGGGCTGTAGAGTAGGGCAGAGTTTCTTAAACTGGTCCGCAGACTCTATTAGGGTATTTGTAGGGGGTTTACGAAGTTCTATATTTAATTTTCTGTTGGAATCAATAATTTTCTATCTTGCATTCTGGGAGTCCATTAAGTCAGGGTGGTAGGCACGTAATGGATGAGATAAGTGAGAGATAAAGACCCGCTGGTGGAAAGGATTGGTTATTCTTTCCAAAGGCCAAAGCGTCTTTTGAGAAAGGCTTGCTTGGGACAACTCGGCTTGTGAGACAATGGGATTTTTACGGCTGTAAGCAACTGTTTCTGAAAGGTACGTAGGCGTACATTCTATCACAAAGAAATCTAGTCATTTTTTTATTTCATCAACCATCATAATGCGTATCAAGTTCGGTAACTGTCTACTAAAATCTATCATAGTGAATATTGAAATTAAATTCGAAATTTTGATCTAAATTACACAAATAATAATTCCTGTTTACTCACCGATTATATCTTGAATTACATTGTAGGCTTTTAAATCTTATATAGAAGCTTGTAACAATAAAAGTGATAAAATTCAATAAAATTTTTTCGTTTCTTCAATATTGAAAGCGTATTATGTATCTCATATCTGAGAGTATACTAGAATTTTTGTAATTTTTTTCCTTCGATGGAAGTTATCCGGTGACCACTGTATTTTAAAGGCATAGGAAGATGATAAAATAATGGTATATCTTTTATTTTTCTGAATCATTATGCAATAGATATTAAATTGCAATAAAACATATATTCATGTGTGGTAAATATATATTTTCCCCCAAATGCTCATAATGTAAAACATTTTTCATGTCTGGGAAATTTTCAGGCACATCGTTTGCATGTATATAGTTTTATATTCGGTAACCGCTCATTACTTTGCTGCTATTATATGTTGTTTTCCAGGCATATGTACCGTACTTATAATTTATGCATATGTGTGTGTATAATCTGTAGAAATTGTGAGGCAATGATTGAGAATTAAAGGTGCTAAAGTGTTTTTTTTGTCTGAATTTCGTATGCCTTAATTATAGTTTTGTTGCTTAGCAGTTGTGGAGCAGCTGAAAATGTGCCGCGAAAAATTTCAAGGGAAATTAACTAAATTATTTTCTAAAGTCCAAACAGGATAAGTTCAAATTTTAAACGTTTTTGAGGCCGGTATTACACTATAAAACTTCTTTGATAAATATCTTTTTTTAAAATAAGTTTGACAGAAAAATATAATAGTGTAATACCGGCCCAGAGTATAGTACACTGCTCAAAACAATTAGGGAAATTTAGTTTTTCTTAATTGTAATTTTTGAACATTTTTATTGATAAAATATTGACAAAGAGTTAATCATCAACTAAATTTTGATAAATTTAACCACTTTAAGGGTCGTGAGAACCCCTAAAGTCGAGTTTTCAAAAATGACTTCAAAAATGTGTTAGTAAAATAGACCTCGGATTTAGCAATTGACTAATAGGAAGTACTTTTAAAAAAATGTTGAATTTATATATTTTTTAAATTTTAAAAATTCGCAAAATTCTTACGAATCGTCAGATATTTAAGTTTGAGGTCTATTTTACTAACACAAGTCGAATAAACATTACTGCAAAATTTCAGAATTTTTTTTTTCGGGGGTTCGGTCGTTTTTTTTAATCTTATGGTTTGTTTTCTATCCCGTAGTTTCAACCGCTGAAGACTACATACATACTTTGTGACTTGATCGAATAATTAAAAAGTGAGTGAGGGGGGTCAGGGGGAGAAACAAATATCTTGTATATGAATATCAGAGAGATTTGAATTTCTCTTTGAGCAATTCCCATGATCTAAAAAAAACTTGATCCACAGCTACTATCGATAACTACACAAGTAAACTGAAACTGATCAAAACTTTAAAAAAATGTTATAAATCTTTAACACAGTAAAATATGTCTTAAAAGACATTTTATAAAATAAATATGTATAAAGGTTTAAAAAGT
Source organism: Pholcus phalangioides (assembly GCF_987345545.1). Taxonomy (NCBI): domain Eukaryota; kingdom Metazoa; phylum Arthropoda; class Arachnida; order Araneae; family Pholcidae; genus Pholcus; species Pholcus phalangioides. Next base: position 11,930,740 of record NW_028301615.1, on the reverse strand, counting down.
TCTTTGTAGTGTCATCCCGGCCTTAAAATACAACCCGATTCTCCTTAACATCACCTCTCAACGTCTTTGTTTTCGTCACTGTATTTTGGTAAAGGTCATGGCAAAGCTGAGGCAGCAGCAAGAGCGCTGACCAGTATTTAGGAAAGCGATACCGAATCACTCCAAACTCATTTTAGCCTCATTTTTTATTTTTGCTTTATTATCGATAGAATAGATAAAAAAACAAAATTTATTAAATATTCGACATTATACGGATTTATATCTACACAATGACATCAGAAAAAATATCATTCGAAAAGACACCAGAAAAGATGTCATTCGAAATGTCACGTACGGTTGCTACCTCAGCTACTGACTAGCAGTTTGTATCATGATTCGGGATATTTTTTTTCACTGGAAAAAAAATATCCCTTGAAAAATCGGATCTATTTTAAGTCTTTTAATTAATGAAATAATTCGGGAATGGTAATGTACAAATATATGCGTCATACCATAGCTTATTGATATAATTGCCTTAGTAAACACTCGATATCTACTAGCATACTGGCGAGGTTTCAAGCTTCGAGTGTGGGCATTAAAATCGTTTTCTTCGATCGAGGCTGACGTCCTCCCAAGGCTACGTCGCTGGATTGCTACCAAACATTCGTAAAGGTTTACATTATGAGCTTTCTTTCTATGCGCAGAAAAAAAAAAGTGCATGATCACGATTTCCTTGGGATTCGGTGCCATCATCAAAAAGCACGTGAAGGTTTAAGTATCGTTACCACGTGTGCTTTGTTATGAAAACTTGCATGTATGATAACATTTTCATTTACGCCAGTAACCAGATAGGTTCCTAATAGCAATATTATATACACTATATTTCCCCATGTATATATTATTGAGCGATACAATCTGCAAAAAATGCTAATAATCAAGTTCCGTGTCCTTGAAAGCTATTTCGCAAAACACTGCGGCACAGTGCATTTAATTCTTTTGTGAGTAGTACTTGACCAGCTTTCGAATCTCGCACTTGAACTAAGAGAAGTATAAAATATGAAATATCTAAAATTGTACCCACCAGAAATGTATCACGGGAGTAAGTATTAATGTGGATACATGTAGAAGTATGCATACATACATACCTTGGCTGCAATAAATGTTGGAAACAATGCCCTACATTTTTCAACCCTTACAGCGGCAATCCCAAGATATATCGGGTTCTTAAAACCCCTCTCATTCCGGCAATCCTGAAATATCTCAGGTTCTTAAAACTCTCTCACATCGGCAACGCTGAGCCCAGACGCCATTGTAACTTTTCTTCTCCTGATAATGTTTTTTCCCCCGTCCTGTCAATCAACCGCCAGTGGGCGGAGTGAGCTTTTGTTCAAAGTCTGATAACAGGGGTGATGGGGGAAGAGAAAATATATAAACAGGTTATATACGATTATTACGGAAACGTAAATTTCGTATTTACGAAATAACAGCGATAAATGCGAAATTCACAAAATAAATGCGATAAATGCGAAATTCACGAAATAAATGCGATAAATGCGAAATTTTTCCCAATTTTGATGAATAAATGCAAAAATTGAATTTTTACTACTTTTCTGTAAAATCTCGATACTTTAAATTTTATCCTTAATTCTTCCGTGTTTCCAAGCTATAATTGACACCTTAAAAGAATACGAAAATAAAGGATATAGTATCAGACTCCGCGCGTTACATGACTGCGTGCTTCAAATTATTAAAAACACTTCCAATGCTGGTGCGCATAAAGTGAATCTTGTGAGTGACGCATTCATTAAAGAATTCAAAGAATTTAATTCTGTTGTGGCCAAGACGAAGATAACTTTTTTTGCACTGAAGAAAAATGAGCAGTGCGTATTTTAGCTACCGAAAAGAAAAAAAGTATCACTGTATAAGTAGGCTATTACCGACAGCAAAATCCTCCCGACGCCTGTAGTAACCTCCAGACCAACCATGGCCCCCGCTCTGTCCCCCTAGGGGATATAAGCTGGTTCGTCTCAGGAGACGTGGGCCATGGTGGAAAATCCGACATCCAAGACCGGCAAACCACCCGCAGCAGGCCGGACAGCCCCAAGCCAACCAGCAGCAGGACTCCTTCCACAATTCCCCCCCCCCCCCATTCACCGTACAAAAAATGACATTAAATACAAAGATATGGGGGAAACTTGGGCAGGTGCACAGACGCACATCGCCTGCAGGCCACGAATTGGGCTCACGAAAAAGAGTTATACAAGTTATTATGAGTATATAACAAGCTTATATATACATTTACAAGCATATACACATATAGACAGCGTGTCAGAGGGAATCTGTGAACATCAATGTCCACGTTGGATAATAATACATGCAAAAAATACAAATACAATTCCGTCCAGAACACATCTGTAGTGACACGCACAACTTCAATACCATATACATTTGTAAATATAAAATCAGGCATCATGTCATGGATATTATAAAATATAAATGGGTATTTTTTAAAACTTAAGAATACGTGATGCAACACAGATTCAATATTCAACAGGAAAGGGCTTGTTAATAACCGCTAAACATATACATTATACAAAACATAATACATATAATACAACTGCAGTACCATCCAGATCACATTTCTAATAACATGTACAACCTATATACTATGCTAATTTGCTAATATATAATCAAACTTCATATTACGAATATCACAAGACATAAATGTTACAGATGCGTATTATCCAAAATATGCGAAAACATCATACAGCACAAATTCAAAATAACATGGGCTTATAAAATAAACTATGACGCCTGTAGTAACCAGGCAGAATTCGTGTTCAAAGATATCATATATTGCTGCTTTTCTCCATAAATATGAAGATGATTACTCCAGCATAAGTTTCTTAAAAATAAGTTTTAACAATGAAATTCTAGCTCCTAAGATACGGGTTCAATTGACTTTCGTTTCCGAGCTAATTATGCTAATCGACAATTTGAAAGGATCAAACTTTCTATTCGCACATGTTTTGTGGAGTAAGTTAATAGATTTGAAATCTTTTGGGCTCAAATTTCAAGGGCATTTTTACGGAAAAAAAAATTCACAAATGAGGTACAGTAGTCTCGCTTATCCGACATAAACGGATCGGCAGAACGTCGGATAATACGGAGGTGTTAAGGAAAAGCCCATTAAACGACAAACTATGTTATAATTTTGCTCATCACGAACCTAATAATCATGTTTACAGCAAAACAACAGAAAAAATTAAGTAAGAAAATGAACTTACATTTACAGAATATTTGAAGTTAGATACAGTACTTAAAAAAGTTCAGTCCTGTGATGAGAGAGAGATTTAAAAAAAATTTGATCGTAGTCTGCTTTCCTGACGAGTGCCGTTTCTTCGCTGCCAAATCTCGGCATCTTTGCAGCATCATTATGTCGATTCCTGTAGCTTCTTGTTGCTCAATGTATTTAATTGCAGTTTCTAGAGCCTTAACTCCGTCGTTATGTGGAATTCTGAAAAGATCAACAGTTGGTGCTTGATCATTTTTTTTTGCGGTGGGACGTCGGATAAACGAGACTCTACTGTATGTTGGAATTGATGAAAGGCATAGTATTCTGCTGAAGACACAGCAGCCGAAAAGAGTTAGAATAAATTGACTTGACGCATGACTTCCAACCAGTGTCGTCTTAATGCATGGGTCCGACCGAACACGGCCCAGAAACCTCAAGTGCAGAGGGAAAATGAGATCTGGTTCAAATTATGGAGAGTAAGCATTTATGGCAAGATGGGGGAAGGGGGGGGGGGGCTCAGAAAAATCACTTTATAGCCGAGGACCTACGATATATGATACTTTTTTTAATATATTTTATTTATTTTTTTAAATTTTTATTTTTTGTGACAAAATAACTTTTTTTTGCGAATAAAAGCGAAATTTACGATTTTTAAAAATTTTTTTTGCTAAATTTACGTATCCCTAACGATTATGCTTGTAACATAGATAACAGAAACCAATAGTTTTTCTCTTCCTTGTTTTATTATTATTTTGTGATGGCGGAAATCATTTATCTGTGCTCACGAGATCGGAAAAAAATATTTTTCTTTAAAAATAAGATGGCAATTTCTAAAAGGTTGGCAATTTCCACTGTGGCAGTTATAATGCGGACCAGGAAAATTTTAAGAACCCCTTAAAGCGTTAATGAATTCACCCACACGCTTCACCATGTCTTTCGCGACCTCATAAAGCATGCTGTTACAGTACTTTCCATCTCTGGACACCAATGTTGATGATCAAAATGTTGATCATCTTCCAAGGTGTGGGGATTTTTTTTCGTGTGGAGTCTGTGCTGTAGTATCCCCACAAAAATGAGGGTGAACTAGTCAGATCCGAAGAGCTTGGTGGCTATAATGTTTTATAAATGGCTCTGTCACTCGAAATTCCTTCAGCATTGCCACGGTGTAATTCGCGGTTACGAACTCAACTCCGAGGATGATGTCCGCTATCTATACGAAGGTTTTTTAACAGCTCTCTGATGCGAAGATATATTTAGGACAGAGAGAAAATTCCTCTGTGTCCTTGCGGGGAATTGAACCCACGTCCTCTTACTTGTCGGGTGAGCACGCTAGACTACTACTAAACCAAACATGCACCTCGTCCATATTCCTCTGCGGAACTTCCGACGAATTGGTGCATGTTGGAATATGTGTACGTATACCGAACCTTCCGTGAAGTTTGTTTCTGTGTAGTGCTGCCATCTGCAATCAGTTTTTTTAAACTATGAGTTTTTTTCTCAACTCATAGTGAGTGAAGTGTAATGAATGAATAATTATATTGTTGCAGACCTGTTGCTCTCTGCGCCGGGATTTTTTAACGGGGAGATCGGCTCACATTCGCTACTCGAAGTTGAGAACCGCAGAAAACCAACTTCAGCCGACCACCACTGTGGCGACGGTAATATTTGAACTCGGATCCTCGCGATGCGAGTCCGTCACTATGACCACTCGACCACCACAGCGGCAGATCACTAGACTACAAAAAGCAACGAATATCTCGATCTTTCCTTGGAGCTCGTGTGCACTGAACGGGATCGTAGATGGACGGTCGGACATCTGGCGGCAGTGTCAGCAATTGTGAGCTTTGGACTGAATTAGGTCCGACTGTTCGTGTACGGTCCCGTTCAGAGCACACAAGCTCCAAGGAAAGATCGAAATATTCGTTGCTTTTGTAGTGTAGTGGTCTAGGTCTTTTTACCAAACCGTCGGGTAGTATAGGAATATGTGTACAGTATAATTAATAGAAAAAGCCAGAGGATTTCTCTTTCACTTCTTTTTTTTTTTGTCATTCTAGAATTGGGGGGGGGGGACACTATTAGTTAACCAAATTCGGGAAAAGGGCGTGGACTTTTGCTGTAGGGAGTGTTTTTGCTGTGGCAGTTAGTGCAGATCAGCGAAATTTTAAAAACCGCTTAAAGGGTTAAGATGATCAGATGATATGCTCATAAGCGGATACAGACACTCCTCGAACGGGGGGGGGGGGGTCACAGAGTGTGTGTATATGTATAGTGAACGGGAGGGGGGAAGATGCGTATGTTCACCTCCACCTATGCCAATAACAACTTTTTCACTGAACGGAACGCGATCTACCCCCATCGTTTTCCCCTCTGTATTCGTCTGTGGGAGTGGTTCTCAACGGAGCCCTTGGGGCTTTTTGTGCACTTCCCAGGGGCTCCGCGGCCCCTCGAGAATAATAAAATAAATCAATAAATTTGATAAACAAACAAAAAAGAAAGAGGCCTAAAGGGTACCGTCATATAAATAATATACTAAAGAGGGCTCCGCCATAGAAATTATACACTGAAAAGGGCTTTGCGTGTCAGAAAAGGTTGAGAACCGCTGGTATATGGATAGGTTACATAATTGGTAAATCGCGTCCCATTTGCTATCGGAAAAAAAAGATGGTCTCAATTCTTTGTCAATGTCGTCCATCTGTACTCATTTTGAATATTCAAATTTCGATGACCGTTTAGTTGACTGAATAAGCATATATTGTGTGAGCCTATTTGCATACGCATCCAAACGATGAGGAAAAAAAGAAAGAAAGATTTATATAGGTAGGGTCTCTTTCTCTCTCTCTTTTTTTTCTCAGAGACGCGCAAGAGCGAGCGGTTGCTTCCTTCCTTCTTCTTAGGCAAGCAGAAGCTCTTTTTGGAATCTCACTTCATTCAAACCAACCTCACTCGCTCACTCAGTATCCAGCTGCGAATCCACTATTCATTCTGTTGGCAAAAAAGACAGTGAACACACACACACACTCACTCCCAAACGGGTGTTAAGCAAAAGAATAAATAAGAAGTTTCCCAAGGTACCTTCCTCACGGCTGGAGGTTCTCGATTTCGGTTTTAAACGAAAGTCTTCGAGTCTTAAAAAAACTTCGTTTTTAAAAGTAAGAATTTAAAAGAAAAAGTCTGAATACCAAAAAGAGTTTTTATTGAACTTTTTTCTTCTTTGTAAATTACAGCCTCAAACACCTGGAGTGATGGAACCGGAGAGAAAATTCAAGGCATTTTTCAATAGACTCTCATCAACGGTAAGTGATTTTCCACTGTCATTTTTAACGTCTTTTTCCAAAATTATAGTGATACATGCACTATAAACATATCATGCACTGATGTATTCCTGCATGATTAATATATGCAACTGAATTACATACAGTCGTCCTTTGGTATTCACGGTCTTTTTCCCAGTTTTTTTGGAAAATACTGTTGATGTAATAATTCTCGTATCGGAACAGAATATAAGTTGCAAAACTTATATTCAGTTACGTTGATATATACGTTCATTACGTTCAATATACGTTGTTAAAAAATTACTTTTAAAGATTTTTCTCTGGTGCTTCTGAAAATATTTATACAAGACTGTTGTTTGAATGTTTCTAAAAGTGAAAAACTTGAAAGGAAAATTCGAAATATTGACAAAGGTTAGCCCGTTATTACAGCAACAATGAGTCTACAGTCAAATATATCAAGAAATAAAAACGTAAAATTCAATCAGCCGTTGCTGTAGCCACGCCTGCACTATATAGCCACATGTCTCTCACGTAGAAACCGCTGTTTTTCTGCGGGTGCGATAAAAAGGATATGACCAGGGCCGCAACTAGATGCTTGGTCAGCCGGGGCAAGCATGTACTTTGGGGCCCCCCTCATAATGTCGAAGGAGAGGTTAAAGAGTGAAATTTGCGTCCCCTCTAGTCCGGCACCCAGGACACCAGACCCGCCTGCACCTCCATAGTGGCGGCCCTGGATATGACACATTATAGACGTCATTATTTAATCTGCAAATCCTGATAATTTATAGCCAAGTTCTCATCATGAGTAACATAGAAAAGGATTAGTAAGTTTAAATCGGCAATGGATTGTTTCATGAAATATACCTATCTGTGGTACGTTTTTTCGCATGTAGAAAAATGGAAGCTTTGTTAATATACTCTAACAAATTAACTGGAATTTAGAAGAAATGATTGACAGACATTATGTTGTTCTTTCCAGAAAGCACACACACATCACCTTGAACACCTCCTTCTTCCACACAAAGCAGATACTATAAAAATGAGATGCCTAAGAAAAAAATTTTAGGGTTTGTGTTATTCGCGGTCACCCCTGGAACGTAACTCCCGTGAATACGGGGGGGCGACTGGACATGCAAATCTCAATCTAAAATTAAGTGATTTGACATCGATCGCCCACTTTCTTGATTTTTGCAAGTGCGGGAACTACAGATGAGCGATATAATGTGCAGATATTGAAAGATGCTTGAGATTTTTAAGATTAAAAAAAATATATATATATTATTTCTGCCATGAAAAATCTAGATTCTAGATGCACTTTTTGTGTGGATTACTAACAAATTTCAAGCTTAATCGATGAGAATATGAATTTTATACCTGGTTCCTTTCTTTTAAGAGTAAAGAGTGTCCACATTTAAAAAGTGTCACTGAAAGTTGTTGTGTATGACACTTTCCCCAATTTTAATGAATGACTTTTTCTTTGTTTTACGCATATTTGCGTCATAGCAGTTTGCCGAAGACGGCTACACACGTAACTACAAGCTCAACAAGCATGCTCAATCTTCTGATTATACAAGCAGTTTGAAGATTGAATCAATTTTGATCATGTATACTCGAAGCCACGCTTGCGCAAGCGAAACTGAAGGTGTGTACCATATAGGTAGCTTGTATAAGCTTGTGCATCAGTCTTCACTCTTCAGTGAGCTCTGCTTGGTATTGTTATTTTTTGTAACAACAATATTATTAAATAACAATTTATTGTTGTTTTTTGTTAGCGTTTTCGTTTTGCTTCCGTACACAAGGGTAAAGGCAGCCATGTGGTGTCGAAAGGGAAATTGCGCGTGCTTGTACAAAAACATTGCTCATGAAAGCTTGTCAAGCTCGCAGTTCCGTGTGTGGCCGTTTCGAATAAATTATGTGCTATTTCCTAAATTTGCTCACATATGTAAAAATGTGGCCATACGGCCTCATGTTTCTCGTTCGTCTACTTCAGTGGTTCTTACCTTTTTGTGTTCTCCGGAACCCCTGTGCCAAGAAAATCGTGGCCATGGACACTTTTTGTGCCGACAAAATTTCCTTCTTTACAGAATAATATTCAGTAAAATACACAGGGTGCATAGCTAACACCGCAAATTACTGGTGAACCGTTGATCTTAGGGGCATACTTCCAATTAGAAAAGGTATCCAAATAATGTGTGAATTTCCGTAACGTTATTCATAATGCGAGGGGTTGTATAGTTATTAAAATAAAATAAAAAAATAACTTTTTATACAGACACACTGTTCTCAAAAACCCAATTAGGAAGTTGTTTCTCTCTCTCTACTGAGACCAACAAAAGAAATTATGCGTCTCTATACACGCAATATTCGCTGAAATATTTGAATTAAAAAATCGGAGAAAAGTTGGGGAAAAACAGCACAAAACTAACGGAAAACGCTTTTTTCTAACTTTTCTTCGATTTTTGAATTAAAATATTTTAGCGAATATGCATTTGAAAACGTGGGATTTTTCTTCTCTTTTTTTGGCCTCGGGAGAGGCAGGGCAACAACTTTCTAACTGGGTTCTTGAGCATAAGGTGACCGTATAAAAAGTTAATTTTTATTTTATTTTAATAACTACAGTAGATAAAAAATATAACTATACATACGTGATATGAATGATGTATTTGAGGTCCACACGTAATTTGTATACTTTTTTCTAATTGAAACTATGATTCTAGGATCAACGGTTCGTTAGTAATTTGCGGTGCCAGGTGTTAGCTATGCACCCTGTATACATATAATGCGAAAAGTTTATTGTTTTCCAGCCAAGCTTATGAACGCCTTGAAATCTCTCCATAGACTCCCAAGGGGTCTGCGGACCTGAGGTTGAAAACCCCTAGCCTAGTTTCAAATTTCGTTCCCGATTCTTTCTTTTGTTCGTCTGGTTCTGTTTTTGTTCAACTTTGATAACACCAATAACCAAATGCGTGGATGAGAGACCACTGATTGACCGGACGGAGTTGACAAACCTGCCACTGGTGTTTGCAAACAAAACTCCAGTTACACGTTTTGGGGCCAACCTAGTTTTTATCTATTTTTTTTATTTATTGTTATTATTTCCATTTTTGTTGTTGTTGTTGTATGTTATGGGTGTGTGATGCTTCTTCATAAGGGTTATTTTGACGAGAGCAACGGCCCTTTCCTATTTTAGGGCATCATCGTCATGCGAGAACACCTCAAATTGTCGCTTTCAACTGAAAGGGAAAAACTCGTGACAGGAGTTGACCTTAGATACCAAGTCTGTCTAGAAATAGAGATCACGCAGGAGGAAAAGGAAATCCTATGTTATGACTGGATGCTAATGTTTATTTTAGCTCAGCCAATTTCTTTTTAACTCTCTTCTCTTCTAACATTTCAAGAAATAAAATTTAATGAGAGGGAAACTCGCGAATATCTCAGAAATCAGCGTTGCTTTTTACCCAATTCTTTACTTCACTTTTTTTTTTTACAAGCGTATACTCAAATGCGACGTTTTTGTTCGTTATGATATAAAATATCTCTGCAGTGCCGATTTCGCAAAGTCTTTTCTGAGACAGTAAAACTTCTCTAAGAGGAGCCACCATACCTGTTCCTTAGAAAACCGACCCTTTGGAGCGGTGACTTCTTAATAGAGATGATTTAATTTGGTAAAATTCCTGTCCAGAAAAAATTGACTTTGCCCCCGGGAGTTTCCAACTACGGGAACGGATTTCCAAGGCATTAAAACTGTGGAGATCGGTACCTGAAATTAATTTTTAGCAGCTGTGCTATCATGTGGCTATCATTGTAGCTTCGAGTCGTGAAAACCCGTGTCCGGCTGAATTTGATTTTCCAACTTCGAGACATAAATGCGAACAAGTCTGGCTCTCTGAAGAGCCGAAGTGAATATGGTGAGCTTAGCAATTACATTTCAACGGTTTGTTTCAGAGAGAAAATGGCTGAACATGCAGGTAGCGCATAATGTGGTTTTTTTAACGTATTAAATCGTGGAAAAGCCGATTGTGTCCGAATAAAAAAATAAGAAAAAAGAAGAGCGGAAAAATTGTTTGTCTGAAAGTTCTAAACTTTGAATCAAACGGTGGACGGCTTAAGCGAAGGTGCAAGGGATGCAGTGCACCCGGGAAGCAGGTTGTAAGGGGCAGCATCGAAGACCAAAAAATGTTTAGGTCTATAACCAGACTTCAAAATTTTTAAAAATTCACGTGACATCAGGCTTTTGAGCCATTCCTCGACAAGGAGATGTTGAGAAAACTTGAGGGCCTGGGACCATGGTACCATGGTCACTCATCTTTAAAGGATAAATGTAAGTGATTATGGTTCGCCAATAAGTGTTGTTTTGAGGATTAAGTTATGTGGCATTACTAAGAATGATGAAATAATTCTGGGGGGGGGGGGGGACACAGAAAAATCTGCTTTAAAAGAGATACGTATGATCACGAATGTTTTGCACGCTAAACAATGGTGTGTGGTTTTCTTCTGTAAAAAAGAATCAGGTTTATTTTCGAGGTCCCCTAGACTAGTGGTTCTCAACCTCCGGAAGCCCGTGGGCCCGGTTGATTTATTTTTTTGTGAGGGGAAGGCCCTATCACATACGCATGACTAATAGGGAACAAGTGGGAAGAAATGAGACAGTGAATCATTCACGTCCCGGTTTGACCGATGCCAGGGCCCGGCGGTTAAGAAACGAGTCCTGCCAGCCTCCCACCAATGTCACTTTTATGAGAGCCACATGAGACCTCGCACCCGGACAGAAGGTAAGCTTGAGCTGCCCCTGCAATCAAAGCTATTATGAAAAGAGGGATGCCATTTTTTTGGTAAATCAAAAATGGTTTATTTTTTAATAGAGGATGGATACTTATTGGCCTATTCAATTGTTATCGTTGATGTCTTAAAAACTGCGATCATAATGGAATGGGCGAAAATTTCATGTGAAAAATTCTTCATTCTTCTTGGGCAATAATTAATCAAGGTTATACCCAATTCGTGTCAAACCGAAGTGGATTGACTAGACAATAGAAAATTTTTGTAATAGCCCCAATGGTTTTTCACATGAATGAATGAATACAATACAATACAATACAAATACAACACCACAACAGGCAAATTGCCCAACGAGGTGGCTGACTTAAGAACATCATGGATCCCCGAGCCATTTTTTGGAGGCCCTCCCTACTACTGCTGCACCCCCCCCCCCCACGCGGAACCCCCAACGAATCGGTAAAAAGATCGGTAAATCGGTACGCCAGAACTCTACCACCGGACTTATCCCGTTGCCGAAATCTCCTTCAGTCCAGCTTCGTGGCAGAGTTTGGAGCAAATGGTTTTCAACAGAACAATTGTTAGCAGCCATTTTGAATGATGCAAATTTCATATTTTTTGCTATAATTTATTGTCAAATGTTCAAATACTATATGAAATTTATGAGCACTGCAACGATTGGAGGATATAAAATACTTTAGCGTATCATCAGTTTGAAGCAACAAGCACGGTAATCAAATTTTAACCCCCATCCCAATCAGGGACTAGATATCTCGCCCAAACGCAAATGAAAGAAATTCATTCCAGCTCTCCCTCTTTTTTTACCTCTTTTCTCATCATCGGGAAGCTTCATTGTAACCCGATGAACGGAAGTTATTGTTTTCCTTCCCATTCTTTCTATACTTCTGTTTAGTGATCTCTCTCCCCCCCCCCCATTTCATGTATATTACAGTCCATGTCACTTAATGTGATCACTTCGGGACTCGGGGTGTCTGATAACAATAACAGAATGATAACTATATACGAAGGAAGTCCCGTTTGCAAGTACAGTAGTCACACATTCCGTTTGGTGGGCGGGACGTGTGGTAAACGGGTATTGGTAAACCGGGGCAACTGTTTTTCCCCACATAATTGGTTGCAAAATGTTTAATCATTCCATTTTTTTCTAAAACTGTACTTACTTGTTTTCCTTTTTAAACTAAAATCATGCATTTTGTTGTTAAGACATTGTTAACCGTTAGAATGGAACTATCGAATTTAAATCACGAAGTACGATATTTTTTTAATGTAAAAATGTTTCGTTGATTCCTTGAGAAAGTCTCTCTGAAAAAGAAATTGATCAAGAAGGAAAGAGCGTTTTTTTGTGTGATAAATTTGTCTTCACTGTG